>NC_085136.1:274040084-274065084 GCF_035046485.1 Aedes albopictus
GATTGGAGATGCCTAAAAGCCACAGTGCAGTGATTGAAGTCAACTTTGAACCTCAATGAAAAAATATTCATATTTGTTAATGAATGTGTCTTTTAAAAAGAAGTAATTTTAAGAAATGCTTATGACATTCAATCGTATTGAAATGCAGTCGACAAACAAGTGCCAAGAACCTATATGTTAATGGGAATGAATCTTTTTCCGTTTTTAGCTGGAGTATTTTAACCCATGGTTCTGATGGCACATTCTCTCATTCTATTGAGAGCCCGAAAAAATAATTCGTTTCAGTAAATGAAAAACAAAATTAGAAATGAAACTCAATTGACCACCAAAAATGTAATCAGTGATTAGCATCTTGGACGACAAGTACGTGTTATTTATTGTGTGTATTGTTCGATTCGAATAAATAAAATGCCTTACAAATGAAACCGTTGTTATCAGATTGTGTATGTTGACGGTGACATCCGAAATCAAAACTTATCTGATCACAATGACCGATAAAAAAGAAGTAGTGAAATCATATTTATTTTGCTAATAGTGTTTGCCGTTAACAGTATACAATGCAAGGAATCTTCTTCCCGGCTGATAAGATAAGCGAGAGCATTGATGACATTTTCTCCCTGCTATTGTGGGATGCCGTGGTTGTGCCGACTACTTTCTGGAAGCGATAAAGCATGTTAAAACTGTTACAGCTGTGTATAAATACATAGAAAAAAAAGGTCGGTTACAGTTTTGACCATGAAAACAATTAGTATATAAACTGGACCAAAAACAAAAAGCAAAACCAAAAACCACTTGTTTGGCAAAAAGTCGTTTGGGATAAAGTCTTTTGGCATAATAGTTGTTTTTCATAATGGTCGTTTGGCATAGTATTTTAGGCCCAACTGTATTGGAAATAGATGGTTTTTCCAGCTCGCTGGAACCGTAAGCAGTTGTAGCCGGCACTCAACAGTTCATGACTACTATCATTTCATGTTTCAAAATGTATATTTGAATTTAATTCATCAAGTTCAAGTGATTTAAAAAGTAAACACAACAATTTGTATTCAGTAGACAAAGTTCGAAACTTCTTGACGTTTTGGATAACCTGGAGATCTATGTTACATCTGTAAAAAGACATAAGACATTTCTATCTAACAGCCCCAACCCAAACAAAGACTATTGTGCAATTTCCATTGAAATATATCACATGTACATAGAAATAAAACGCGGAATCAAGTGAAGAACAAGTGGTGTACACTACATTTGCAGCTATATCTCCAAAATGTTCTAGTACAACATAATCTCCATATATGCATATTATAGCACAACCAATCCCCTTGATAAAAACATATTGGTGTTGAAAAAGCTATCCACTGGGTCAAAGACTATAAGTAAAACTATGCAAAAAAGTTGTCCACATCCTTTAAAGGTTAATAAAAAAGTATCACTGCACTCTGGCCATCATCTGGATAACAGTGAAATAATTTTCAATTACGGTTTTGTGACTTAGAGGAAGCAAACTTCTTTTGAATAATTGATGATTGCTGATGACTGAATGATGGTTGTTTGAGCCTTAATCCTCTTAAGATGTAAGGGTTTTCTCACCACGATGGCGTAGTGCACGTTCAGCGTGCCTGCCTGGGTCATATTGACCCTAACATCCTTACTAGGCAGTGTACGCAGAATATAGCATTCAGGGCATTTCAAGGGGCTTCAGGACGTTCTAAGGGATTTTAGGGACATTGCTGGGCGTTAAAAATTGTGTAAGGGGAGTTTCAGGAGCGTTGCAGGGGAACTCAGAAAGGCATTAGTAGTGATTTAAAGGTATTTATGGAGAATTTTAGGGGATTCCAGGGCATTTCAATGGGTCTCAGTGACGATTCAGGGGATATTAGGTTAGGAAGATTTGAGAGCGTTTCAGGGAGTTTAAAAGAGGGTTCCGCGAGCTTCTCAGGAAATTTCTGAAGAGTTTCAGGAGCGTTTTAGAGCACTTCAGGGCGTTTCAAAGGGTTTCAGTACCGTTTCATAGGATTTTAACCCTATAATACCCAACTTTTTGATTTTGATCTAAATATCATTTTTCGTCATCTAAAATCGATTTAAACATGTTTTGGAAGATGATTCTTTTCAATTCTCGATTTCATGAATTTCAGTTTTTGATTTTTCTAATTTTTATTTTTGAACATCCCCACACTTTTATATTTTTCCTGGAAGCCTATTTGAGGAACAGATTTTTTGAGATGAAAACATTTTGAGATTTTATGATTATTGTTGAAATATTTTTTTTTTTCATAGAAAATATTATTTTCCGTGTAATTTAAGGGAGTATTCGATTCCCTTAAACTATTAAACTAGGATAGAATGATTTGGGAAAAAATTAAAATATGTTAGTTGTAGCGATTCAATACAAAATAAACAATGACTTCTAAGAGGTGACTAAAACATCAATTTTTCAATGATATTTGAAAAATGTAAATACGCTTTAAATTACACCAAAAACCATTTTGAGATATACAAAACAGTCCTAAATACCAGCCAAAAATATGAAATTTTTTATCTCCCTCGAAACAAAAATTACAAAAATGCTCAAACTATACCCCGTCTAAAGGCGGGGTTGGGTATTAGAGGGTTAAGGTATTTCAGGAGCTTTTCAGTGGTCATGCGAAAAAATCCGTACCGATATTTCTGAACAAAAAATCATGGATAACAGAACGGACAGGTCGATCATAAACATTATTTAGTTCCCGTAAACGTGACTCAATAATCCAGTATTCGCGATAACTTATCCAAAAATTAGGAACACAGTTCACGCCTTTTCAGTCTCGTAGCTCGTTTAGTAACGCAACCAAAACCAGGATCTCAAATCACGATATCGAGGAACCCCAGCAATCATTCACGCGCGCTGCCATTATTGATAACGCGTCGTGCTCACAGTAGTAAACACATGTGCTTTGTATTTTTAGTACCCGAATAAAGCTTCCATTAGAAATGTTCCTGTTTTGTGGAAAACAATTGCTGTAGTTTGTAAATGACAGGTTGAAAAGTGTTATGTTCCGGAGCAGATTACTTTCCTAGAATCCAACGAGCACACAACCCGAGCAAAGACGGATAACTAAGTGATATCTCTTTGATAATAAACTGTGTTATCTGTATTATCATTCTGTTATTTTTGATATCATCTTTTCAAATTGATGATAATCAAATGATGACAAATTTAGTTATCAATAATTTTGGTCTATCGCGATAACATAAAAATACTAAATTATAGCAAAATGTGTTATCAGTTTCCAAACGCACATTTCAAAGCTTTCCCAAAACTAAGGGTCTGGTGGACCTCGAATCTATAAATAGATTCCATCTTCAAGGCGACTGCAGTACGAAAGCGTAGCCTTCAACCATTCTCCCTCTCACTGAGTCCCGTTGGTATATGGGCTACCGGCTGCGACCGATAATCACTCGATCAGGGTTCGAGACCCACTGGGCGCAATAGTCGAAAACATGGGTTATAACTAAAAGAAGCTTTTTTCAACTGCTAACTACGTCGGTAAAGTAGATTTTTACTAATTCGGTCGATAAAATAGCTCTGAATGATTACTTAATGATAACAAAACCTGTTATCAATCAGCTGTATTTTTCCATGTTGATAACACATGTGATATTGGATAAAATATTGTATTGCGACATTTGCACCCATTTAGACTCGGCCCAAATTCATTATTATCACAGTCGAATTTCGCACACGACTTCGCAGCGAGTAGCGTTCACAAGCTCGATTGAGTTCATGACAGGAGCGTCGGATGCAGAACAGGTAAACAAAATAAGTTTGATTAGTGTGAACTGTCGTTGGGAAATGATGATTCAGTGGATTCTCAAATTATCACAGTAGTCTAAACAGCTTTGAGAAACCCAATATAACACAACTAGTTATTGCGGTGTGCGTTGAAGATGAAAACGGTGCCCAAATGCGCTCCAAACGCGGTAACACAGTGTTACCAAAGGCAACTTAGCAACCATAGACAAAACCACCGCCAACCTGGCCAACCTAGGATTCAAAGGCTCCCACTGACATCGGGTTACCTGTTAGCAAATCTTACCGCATTTGGTGCTCCCGCATTTGATATCTGCATTTCGAATGCACACAACAATATCAACTTGAACTCAATGATAACTAAACTTCTTATCATTTTGGTATTTGGGAGTAAATTTGAGTTATCATTTTTGTTATGTTGGCTCTTAATTCAACCTTAACGATAACTAACTCAATTATCAAACGAATGATAACCAGGTAACAGAACTTGTTATCATTTTGTTATCCGCCTTTGCTCGGGAACGGACACAAGTAGGTACACAACGAGATCACCGCGGTGCATCACTGCTGTTTCGTCATGCCACTGGTGGTGTTGATTTTTAACTAACGCAAGAAAATAGTCAGAATTATTCTTGAAAAACGAATATTTTCTTCAAAATTGAGAAGGAAATCGACGGATAAAATGTACTAAATTTCTGGTTCCCGTGAATACCTATACTACATGTATAGAAGCACTTTAAAAGCGTTTTAGAGAAATTCTGGGCGATTCCAGAACGTTTTTAGTGGTTTCAGGTACTTTAAGGTTTTCCAAAGAGTTTCAGGGGGTTTATAGAGTTTAGGGAATGTTTCGAAAGAGTTCAGGGCTTTTATGAGATTTTCAAAAGACCTTTAGGGAATTTCAGGGCATTTGAAGGGGCTTGAGAGGTGTTTTAAGGACCATCAGGCGTTTTCAGAAGTCTTTTAGAAGGTTCCAGAGAAATTTTAAAAATGTTGGCAACTTTTGAGGTCGACTTCAGATTAGTTTTGGGAACGTTTTAGAAGTTTTTAAGAATATTTCACGGGATTTTAAGTGGTTTTAGGGTGGTTTCGTGAGAGTTCCAAGTCAGTAGTAGTGCCCTCTTGCCCTGGAACCCTTCTAAACCCTCCAGCAACCTATGGAACCTTAAGGTGAATATATAACGAAGCCACACCTCGAATTTTCAAGAGCACAAATCTGAGGAAGTAAATAGCGGATTGCACTGAAAAGTTGATCGATTGGTGTCCCGCTGCTGGTGACCAATCGATCAACTTTTCAGCATAAACCAACCCTCGATTCTTCAGATTTGTGCTTTTGAAAATTTGAAGTGTGGCTTCGTTATATATTGCTGTGTGCATTTGAAATGCAAATATCAAATGCGGGAGCACCAAATGCGGTAAGATATTCTAACAAGTAACCCGATGTCAGTGGGAGCTTTTGAATCCTAGGTTGGCGGTGGTTTTGACTATGGTTGCTAAGTTGCCTTTGGTAACACTGTGTTACCGCGTTTGGAGCGCATTTGAGCACCGTTTGCATCTTCAACGCACACAGCAATATTCACCTTAAGGTGGAAACCCTTTGGAAACGCCCCTAAAACCTCCTAGATATGTGCCTAAAACGCTCTGAAAGGTCTGAGACGCCCCTGAAAATCGCCCAAACCCCCGGAGACGCCTTGAAGCGTCCATTAAACCTCCTAAAACAGCCCTAAAACAACTTGGGTTCCACAAATACCCCCTGAGGCGCCCAAAAACGCACACAAAGCCCCTTGAAAGATCTCTGAAGCCCCCTAAAAAGTCACCGAAACTCTTTGAAATCCCCCGGGAACCATGGAATCTGTATGCCCATGGCGAATAATAATACTTTGTAAAAGACATCAGTAATCGAGATTCGGATTTACATCAGGATGTGGATCAATGTGCTCACTTTATGACAGAATATGGCTTCAAATGACGGCAGTCGTTTAAAGGTCCAGAGAAGATTTTGGGGAATATCCAGAGAAGAAGACCTCTGCAAACATTCAGTGGACATCTCCGGAAACGTCTACAGGAGAACTCTGGAAGTGTACAGAGGAGATTCCAGGAATCAATTAAAGAAGACCTCTGGATATATCCAGAGGATATCTTTGGATACATCCAGAGGTTATATCCATAGCAGACCAATGGTTACTGTGAAATTCCGACTAGATGTTTCAGCCGACTCCTGCTTTTCACCGAGACGCTGGTTGGGTTTGTCACGTGTTGTTCGTCCAGTTTCTGCGATACGACTGAGGACGATCGTCGGTCGCGAGGTCTGTCAAGCCTGGTTAGCTCAAACCTTCGTGTCACTGACGTGCGTTCGCGATTCTGCATCGCGACGTCGCGAAGTCGCAATGTCCGGTGAAGCACGAATTTTGATACCGCGGTTGGGTCACGATGTTGGATGATGCACGAGTGTCGACATCTCGCATCGCCACGCATTGGGCGCTCAAGTGGTTTGCCAGAGTTACATTCAGAGGAGACTTCAGGTTACATCCAGAGGAAATCTCTGGTTACATTCATATTAGACCTCTGGATACGTTTAGAGAAGACCTCTGGATATTTTTAAAAGGAATCTTCTGGATACTTCCAGAGCAGACCTCTGGATATGTTTCAGGTATCAGTAGGTTGGCTCCAGAGGCACGTTCTCCTCCATAGTGGTTTCTGCTTTTAGTAGTGTTGCGTGTACGTACACGCTGCATTACACGAACACCACTTGAGTTACTGGTTGAAAATAGTAAACAAAGATCAGCTGTTCCCAGCAAAATCAAATGGGCATATTTTCAACCAGTAGATTTGCATTGGTGTTCGTGACACCGCGCTGCGAAACCACTATTTGGGAAATTTGTGCCATATGTTTAGAGAAGACCTCTGTATATTTTTAGACGAAACCTCTGTATACGTCCAAGGCAGACCTCTGAATACGTTTAGAGTTGACCGCTCGGGGGGCCATGACTACCATGTAGGCATCACCCCAGGGATTTGTGTTGGCGTAGTGGCACATAATATCGAAACGTTTCCGCTTACGCACTTTAATCTTTTTATTTTTTTGTGACACACGCGCGGCTGAGTGTTCCGATTTTGAGTAATTGCTCCACAAATGCCGGCTTGTTGAAACGCGAGGTCAGCAATCCGCGATGACTATTGGTAACTCTCGATTGTTGCCGTTATCCTCCATAAGCAAAGTTTCCTATCCCCAAGTACGACGCTTAAGTTAAATTTCTACTTTACGTTTCTTAAGGAATAATAGGACGGACTATTTTTTTCCGCAGGGAAAAGTGACAGCTCCATTTGATTTGCACGGGAGGCGTTACGAGTACAGTCATGACCCGCTGGTTGGGGGCTTAATAGTTGGGTGGCTTTTTAGTTGGGGCCCCGTTACTTGAGCTGTCAGCCAACTAAAAAGTACCTGGATGTCATAATTTAATGTCAAACTGAAAATGACAACCAATCTGTAATTCCGAGGGGCGAGCTAATGAGTTTTTGGTTTCTTAAACTTTACTGATAATCGAGAAGAATTTCTATTTTATATTTCTTAAAAAAAGAATATGTACAATTACTTCGAGACAAATGCAAAACATCGGCAATCTTTATTTTGTCGATCATTGAAAGCGTTTTGTGCTTGCTTTCGGTCCGGGTGGTTTCATAAACATCTATATTTTCACTTCACCGACTAAAAATGGGTGAAAATAATTATTTCTCGCATTGGCCATATATGTATCTTGCAAAACGTATCAGTTTTGCTCTAAATGTAAAACAAATTGAAAAATTTTCCTTTTTGCTTCCAACCTAAACATGATTTTAAAATGATGGAGAAGAGTATAAAGTTGTAAAAAATATGAAGTACTTAGGGACCTTTCTGACAAAATCGTTAGACAGACCACAAACGACAAGAAAGCGATGTAAGTTAGCTGTAGGAGCAGTAAAATTATTGTTGAATTTTTAAGGCGATACAAACCGCCTTGGAAATTGGCGAGATTAATATATAAAACGGTAATATCTCCGGCCATAACATACGGTTTGAAAGCGGCAGCTCTTGTAAAAAGAAACAGAAAGTCGATTAGTAAATACGAAATGCAAATTTTAAAAGAAATGATCAGGTACTGTAGAGATAGGCCAAGAGGAAGAGTAAAACTGTCAAGATTGCTAGAGGGGAAGACTGCGGTAAAGAAGATTAGGGTAATGAGAATTAGCTACTGGGGTCATATTCAAAGAAGACCTCCTGGTCACCCACTGAAAATTGCACAACAAATAAAATACGAGAAAAAGAAAAGGGGAAGACCGGCTAAAACGTGGAACGACTCAGTCATAGAGGATAAACAAATGATTCAAGGAATATCAGAAGAAGAGTGGATAGAATTAGCAAAGGATAAAGAAAAAATAAAAGGAAAGGCAGAAGAAATATATAGAATTGAGGGCAGTGAGGAGGAATCCGAATCAGAGGTAGAGTAATAAATAAATAATGTAAATATGTAAGTAAATGAACTTGTAAATGAATAAACTTGGAATAATCTGGAATTGAATGTAAAAATAATTAAAAACAAAAATAAATTCATATAAATCGGGAGGAGAAACATATGAATTGGTGTGAAGAATTGCGAACGAGAGAAGATAATGGTGTGGGGAATTATAGTGCAATAATCTACACAAATTCACCTAATTGAGAAAAAGCAGATAAGAATAAGAGTATAATTATACTAAAATACCCCACAGATATTTAAAAATGATACTTTCTCTCCACAGAAGTAATGAATCAACCCAACTGGCAAAGAAGAATCAATGAGAACTGGTAAGATCGTTTCATATACACCGCCTTTAAAACCAACTAAATACGCGCCAGAATCAGAAATGGTTTTTTGATTCAGGAAGTATGATCTCATCTCAGATATCCATTTGATATGTGGATGATATCATGCGGGGCTTATTGTACATGAAAATGACCTCAGAATGCACGTGTAGGAACAGGCATTCTCGAAATGGGTTGTTGGAGTTGCAATAGAGCTATCACCTTCCATCTCCCGGATTAAAGTTGTTTACATATGTTTGATAGTAAAAATATGAAAAAAACACAAATGTGTAAACAAATTTCTTCCATAAAAGCACTGCCGGTCAGTGGGAGATGGATTGTACACACACACACACACACACACACAACCTAAACATGATTTAAAAAAAAACAATGCGCACGCCCCTTGTGCTGCTGTCACTTCACCCAACTAGCGAATCGAATTCGTTGGTTGGGTAGAGGTTGTGGCTCAACGAGCGGGTTCCGACTGTATAACACTCTTTTCCTTACTTGTCATCTGCGAACTGCTCAAGTAACTTTGAAGCGGAATCATTACTTGTCCCATCTTTGCACAATACGTTAGAAGTAGAAACTAGCCTTAACAGCGGATAATTACGGCTTTTTGGTCAGCACAGTTAGTGTCATTCCCCTCAGTCTAGGCGATCAAGTGTCCACCGATGACCACGGGACTCAATCCCACCAGTGCGCTGGATAATGAATCTAGCATGTACGAGAACTGATCTTAGGTCACATGGGGATATAACAGCTGCAGTAGTACACCCGGACACCCCGTTGATCTTTGCCTTTGCGAAGCCCTGGTTTGTCGGGAGAAAAAAACGCTGAAGTGCGAGGAAATGGACTGCTGTGTCGTTGTCAAGAAACATGGAAGTTCTAAGTACAGTCATTGCTCAGTTATGGGTCACTCTGTCACATTTATTAGTCAGTCAGTTCACCATGCAATTCATATGGAATTGACCCATAATTGTGGGTGACCCATGATTGTGCTATGACTGTACCAGATTTTTTTTTTTTTTTTTTTTTTTTTTTTTTTTTTTTTTTTTTTTTTTTTTTTTTTTTTTTAATAATCTTTATTAGTATCTCAATCAATTTTTACATTCTTCAACTTAATCTAGGTGTTCTGTGTATTATAACACACTATCATCCTAATTTGGTGAAATAAATTTAAGCTATTATCAATACTAATTAATAACATATTACATTTCATTTGCTGTAGCAGTTAAGATTTTTTGCAGGCTTTATTTTTCACCTGCGTGTCAGAAATACATTTTTTTCAACTTATCCTAACCCTAACCCACCTTAAACTAATTATACAAAGAGCTAATCGTAGCAATAGAAGACTGCAACGATTTTTGACGAAAGTTGGCAATGATTTTAGTTGACATCTGTTCCAATGTTTCAATATTAGAAATTTGATGCAACTCATTAGTGCTATACCAGGGAGGCAACTTCAGAATCATTTTCAAAATTTTATTTTGAATCCTCTGAAGTTGCTTCTTTCTGGTATTGCAACAGCTCGACCATATTGGGACAGCGTACAACATGGCCGGTCTGAAAATTTGTTTATAAATCAAAAATTTGTTTTTGCGACAAAGTTTTGATTTTCTATTAATAAGTGGGTATAAACACTTAATGTATTTATTGCACTTAGTTTGAATGCTTTCTATGTGGTTTTTAAAAGTTAAGTTTTTATCTAGTAAGAGCCCTAGATACTTAACTTCTTCCGACCAATTTATTGGAGTTCCCCTCATAGTGACAACATGTCTACTTGAGGGTTTCAAATAAAGAGCTCTTGGCTTATGTGGGAATATGATAAGTTGAGTTTTGGAAGCATTTGGAGAAATCTTCCATTTTTGCAAATAAGAAGAAAAAATATCTAAACTTTTTTGCAATCTACTACAAATGACACGCAAACTTCGCCCCTTGGCTGAGATTCCTGTGTCATCTGCAAATAACGATTTTTGACATCCCTGTGGCAAATCAGGTAAGTCGGAGGTAAAAATATTGTATAAGATTGGTCCCAGTATGCTGCCTTGTGGAACACCAGCTCTTACAGGTAATCTATCTGACTTGGAATTTTGATAATTTACCTGAAGTGTTCGATCCGATAAATAGTTTTGAATAATTTTAATAATGTATAGTGGAAAATTAAAATGTTTCAATTTTACGATCAAGCCTTCGTGCCAAACACTATCGAATGCTTTTTCTATGTCAAGAAGTGCTACACCAGTGGAGTAACCTTCAGATTTATTGGAACGAATGAAATTCGTTACCCGTAAAAGTTGATGAGTAGTCGAATGACCATGGCGGAATCCGAACTGCTCATTGGCAAAAATAGAATTTTCATCGATATGAATCATCATTCTATTTAAAATAAGTTTTTCAAAAAGTTTACTGATAGATGACAGTAAGCTAATTGGACGATAACTAGAAGCTTCGGCAGGATTTTTGTCAGGCTTCAAAATTGGAACAACTTTAGCATTTTTCCATTTTTCAGGAAAATATGCTAACTGAAAACATTTGTTAAATATATTAACCAAAAATGATAAGCAACTTTCTGGAAGTTTTTTGATGAGAATATAGAAAATTCCGTCATCACCCGGAGCTTTCATATTCTTAAACTTCTTTATAATAGATCTCACTTCGTCCAAATCAGTGCCCAATGAATTGTCGAAATTGTTCTCATGATTGAGAATGTTTTCGAATTCGCGGGCAACCTGATGTTCTATTGGACTAGTGAGACCTATACTGAAATTATGCGCACTTTCAAACTGTTTGGCAAGTTTTTGTGCTTTTTCAGAATTAGTTAATAATATTTTGTTATCCTCTTTCAGCGCAGGAATAGGCTTCTGAGGTTTTTTCAAAATTTTTGTCAATTTCCAAAACGGCTTAGAGCCGGGGTTTAATTGAGAAACTTTATTTGCAAAATTTTTGTTTCTCAATTCGGTGAAACGTTTTTTAATTTCCTTCTGAAGATCCTGCCAGATTACTTTCAAAGCAGGATCTCGAGTTCGTTGGAATTGTCTTCTTCTCACGTTTTTAAGACGGATCAGAAGTTTCAGATCGTCGTCAATAATAACTGAGTCGAATTTGACTTCACACTTTGGTATTGATGCGCTTCTAGCTTCGACTATAGTACCAGTCAAAGTTTCGAGGGCATTGTCAATATCAAAATGTGTTTCCAATGAAACATTAACATCTAAATGGCTATCGATGTATGTTTTATATGTATCCCAGTCAGCTCTGTGATAATTGAAAGTAGAGCTGATGGGATTAAAAATCGCTTCATGGGAAATTTGAAATGTTACAGGAAGATGATCAGAATCAAAGTCAGCATGAGTAATCAATTGGCTACAATGCTGACTTGAGTCAGTTAAGACCAAATCAATTGTTGAGGGATTTCTAGCAGAAGAAAAACAAGTGGGGCTATCGGGATATAGAATAGAAAAATATCCTGAAGAGCACTGATCAAATAAAATCCTGCCGTTTGAATTGGACTGAAGATTATTCCACGAGCGGTGTTTCGCATTAAAATCACCAATTATGAAAAATTTGGACCTGTTGCGAGTTAATTTTCGCAAATCAGATTTAAGAAAATCTATTTGCTGGCCAGTGCATTGAAAAGGCAAGTAGGCCGCAATGAAAGTATGTTTACCAAAGTTTGTTTCAACAGAAACACCCAAAGTTTCAAAAACTTTGGTTTCGAATGATGAAAAAATTTGGTGCTTGATGCGCCTGTCGACGATGATAGCAACTCCACCACATGCTCCATCTAGGCGATCATTTCTATAAATAAAATAGTTTGGGTTTCGTTTGATTGAAGACCCAGGTTTTAGATAAGTTTCAGTAATAACTGCAATATGCACATTATTAACTGTTAAAAAATGGAATAGCTCATCCTCTTTACCATTTAGAGAACGAGCATTCCAATTTAAAATGTTCAAAAATTTATTTGGATCCATTACCAAAACGTAATCCAATTACTATTTTATTTGTAAATTTAACTCCAACTTGGACTGCTTCAGCCATAGTTTGAGTTTTGAACATTGCATCAATCATTTGTTGCAATTGTTCAGATAAAAAGTCAAAATCGGAAGCAGACATGCCTGAATCACGTGCATTTTCCGTATTTGATGTTTGGTGATAGGAATTATTTGAATTTTGTTTACCCGCAGCCACATGGGCATAGGTAGCTCGATTCGTTTGAACAAAATTAGAAATATTACTCACTCCACTGCTGGAGGGTAGATTATTCGCTCGAAGGTTTGTTTGGTGGTTAACTACCTCCGGCGAATAGGTACGAGCGGTATGAAAATTATTCAACCGATCGTTGATGGAAGAATTTGTGTTGTTAGAAATTCTACCTGCAGAGTTTCGGGTACGACTAGCGTTCCCATTCATCTGCCGGGCACGTGATTCGACAACTTTTTTGCGGATAGGGCAATCCCAAAAGTTTGACTTATGGTTGCCACCGCAATTCGTACATTTAAACTTCCTGGTATCTTCCCTTACCGGACAGTTGTCCTTGGCGTGAGAAGAACCTCCACAAATCATGCATTTAGCATCCATGTGGCAATGTTTCGATCCGTGCCCCCAACCTTGGCACTGACGGCACTGAGTTGGGTTCTGGAAATTTCCCCCAGGCTTACGAAAATGTTCCCATGTCACTTGGACAAGAAACATTTTCTTCGCCTTTTCCAAATATTTCAAGTTATTTAGATCACTTTTGTTGAAGTGAACTAAATAAAATTCTTGAGAGATACCCTGCCGAGGATTCTCAGAGCGGGTTCTCTTTTTCATTTTTATTACTTGGACTGGAGTGAATCCAAGTAATAAGTTGAGTTCAGTTTTGATCTCATCAGGTGATTTGTCATCACTAGAGAGACCTTTTAATACGACTTTGAACAAGCGTGCAGACCTGTCGTCGTATGTGAAAAATTTATGCTTCTTCTCAGTAAGGTACTTGAGAAGAAGATCCCGATCTTTCAGGGTTTCCGGCAATACGCGGCAGTCTCCTTTCCTGGCAATTTGGAAGGAAACCTTGATTCCCCTTATGGAGTTCAAGATCTCCTGCCTAAAACCAGCAAATTCACAGACGCTGACCACGATTGGCGGCACCCGTTGTTTTTTAGCAGAAATTGAAGTACCTGGGCTAGAGGCATCCTCAATTTGCTGTTCCGAAAAATTGTTCAGCGTTTCATAAGGATTACTCATTTCAACGAAATTTTCATCCGAAACAATTGTTTTTGTAGAAGGAAGCGGAGAAGCTGAAAGTTCTCCTTTCCTTCTAACTTTGCCGCGTTTAGCGACAGTTTTGAAACCGACTTTTTTGGAAGGAAGCGGTGAATTCAAGGATTCACCCTTCCTTTTGTTCGATGATGCAACCATGATTTAATTTGAAGCGACCTTCCAGGAGGTTTTTTCCCTAATCGGTGTCCAAGTAGGATTACCACCGTTTCACGGAATTTGACTTCCGTAAACGGGTCCAACGAATAATCGAAGGCACGGGTCCAGGCAAGGATCGAAAAGGAATCAGTAGGTATAAATTTAGCGCTGAAAAGTGCTATTGTGGGTAGTACTGAGAAGTACTGTTGAATTGCTTTAGGTAGTAAAACTTCCTGCAGCAGAGAGAGCTTACGTCCGCACAGCACAAGAGTACGATGCGAACTGACTGTACCAGATTATGTTTTCAGTTCAAAACCGAATTAGCGACAATTTTTCTTTTACTTTTGCTGCTTTTGCCTTGCGGAATGTCGGAAGTGGGGCGCTGTATTGTACACCTGTGTTTAACGCAAGGCAAATACAACGGAAGTAAAAGAAAAAAATGTCGCTAATTCGGTTTTGAACTGAAAACATAATAGCATTCGCCATCTTAAATCCAACAATGCAGCTGGTAAGTAAAGTTGATGGAATAACGACCGTTTGAATGGTAATTAGCAATTACAGGCGCGTTTTCGGTCATCGGGTTACTTATAAAACAACGGTTTTAATTATAGCCGACGTTTCGAGCGTTTATTCACTCATCTTCAGGGCAAACTACAATTTACATACAAAGTTTGAGTAGTCAAGTCATTTGTTACATAAAACATAAAATTACTCACATTAAAGGTTGTTTTTAGGTCAAGTGGGTTTGAACATGGACAATTTGAACGGCTGACAACATTACACTGAAATTATAATCACACATGTAAATTTCGGACCTAATGACTTGATTCATTTTCAATTAACAAAACTTTGAACGGAGCACAAACTTACACAGGTAAATGAACTGCCGTAAAGATGGCTCCAGAAAAAATGACTACCTGTCCTCACCGGTTGATAGTCAGTATTCGGGAAATCGAACCGCTGCCGGAGGAGCAATAGAGGAGCTAATTTGCCCCATTCACAAGAAATGCGACCATTTGGAATTGGAGAACTTCCGAGTGATTACCTGTTCATCGACTTCAAGAAGACATACGATCAACTTCAAGGCGAGTATCGCCCGCATAAAGCTATGGAAAATCATGGACAACAACGGCTTTCCTGGGAATCTGACCAGACTGATCAAAGAAAATATGGAGGTGTGTAAAACTTTCTAATGGTTTCGGGTGAATTATTCAATTCGTTCTGATTTCGCCGGGGAATGCGACAAACGTATAGGATAAAATGGTATTTGACAACGATCTTGAGCATCCACAATGCATCGGAAACTACTTAACTTCATGGAAATGTATTGCAATGATTGTAGAATATTCATTGTAAATAAGTATAGAAGCATACACTTCCGAAGCGTTTTAGCCACTGTATTCTAATGTTTCCCAACAGACGTGTCTCTATTCTGCGCATGCTTCTAGAAATACGCGAAAAAATAAGTTAAACGTCTCACCACATGCAGGACATAAACACGGTTCATTCAATGTAATAAGCTTTCGGTTCAAACAGCAGTGTGAAAAATTCCCCATTTGTGGCATTATACAGAAGAATAGATAAATGAAATCATATTTGTAATCGTTATAAAATTTGTGCAATACTGTACACTGACTCTTTACTGTGATTGATCATTTTCCTAAAAAGTAAATCAAAATGCCATTAAAATATACGGTGAGTAGATATGATCCCATTTGAAAAAGAAGATGTTTCCGAGAAGCGTTTGAATCACTGTTCTATATATAGAGCTCCGCCAGGCAATGTATCATGCGTGAAACTATTTGTTTATTCTGGTTTATTGGACTCTCGTGTGCATGAGGAAATAATCGACTCACCTTCTTCTAAACATTCCCAATTTTGCATTCGCAGCCAAAACCGACCGTCCTTCCTACAGAGGAATTCGATGCCCTAACCGATACAACCACCTTACGCGCCGCCATGAAGGGATTCGGAACAGATGAACAGGCCATCATCAACGTTCTCTGTGCTCGCTCCAACAGCCAACGCCAGCAAATATCCGCCAAATATTGCGAAGAGCTCGGCCGTGATCTCCTGCGGGATCTGAAATCAGAGCTGTCCGGCAACTTGGAAAATGTTATCCTGGGTCTTATGCTACCACCACTGAACTACCAATGTTTGCAGCTGTTCAAGGCCATGGATGGTTTCGGGACGAACGAGCGGACACTCATCGAAATACTCTGCTCACAAAGTAGTGAACAGTTGCAGCAGATCACCAAGCTGTACGAAGAACTGTACAACAGACCGTTGGTCGAACACGTTTGCTCCGAAACGTCCGGAGATTTTAGGCGCTTGCTAACCCTACTGCTTACAACGTCGCGAGATCCCCCTTCCGCAGTAGATCAAGATCTCGCTGACCAACAGGCTAAACTACTGTTCGAAGCTGGTGAAGCCAGTTGGGGCACGGAAGAATCCACATTCAGCAAGATCTTGACAAAGTCAAGCTTTGAACACCTGGAAGTCCTGTTCGAAGCGTACAAGAAGCTGACGCAACGTTCGATCGAACAGGCACTGAAAGCCGAACTGAGTGGGAAGTTCTACGAGGCGCTCAGTGCGATTGTCGAGTACGTTCGAAGTCCACCGAGGTTCTTTGCCAAGCGGCTGTACGAGGCGATGCGAGGTTTGGGGACGGACGATGCAACGCTGACTAGGATCGTTGTTTGCCGGTCGGAAATCGATCTGCAGAATGTCAAGCAAGAATTCGAACGGATGTACAGCAAAACGCTGGAGAATGCTGTGAAGGTGACGTTTTGTGGGAGTTGATTATTGCATAAATGGAATGATAACGTCTTTTCTGTTTTTGTTGCAGAGTGAAACATCTGGAGATTATGGACGGACGCTATGTGCACTTATTGGAAAATCGTAGTTCACGTAACAAAAATTATGTTACTTTAACCCTCTAATACCCAAATTTTTGATTTTGATCTAAATATCATTTTTCGTCATCTAAAATCGATTTAAACATGTTTTGGAAGATGATTCTTTTTAATTCTCGATATCGTGAATTTCAGTTTTTGATTTTTCTAATTTTTATTTTTAAGCATCCCCACACTTTTATATTTTTCCTGGAAGCCTATTTGGGGTACGAATTTTTTGAGATGTAAACATTTTGAGATTTTATGATTATTGTTGAAATAATTTTATTTTAATTTTTTTTCATAGAAAATTTTATTTTTCGTGTAATTTTAAGGAAAATAATTTTAGAGTGTATTCGATTCCCTTAAACTATTAAACTAGGACAGAATGATATGGGAAAAATTTAAAATATGTTAATTGTAGCGATTCAATATCAAATAAACAATGACTTCTGAAAGGTGATCAAAACATCAATTTTTCAATGATTTTTAAAAAATGTAAATACGCTTCAAAATACACCAAAAACTATTTTGAGATATACAAAACAGTCCTAAATTTCAGCCAAAAATATAAAAAATTCGATTTTTCACGAAACAAAAATTACAAAAATGCTCAAACTATACCCCGTCTAAAGGCGGGGTTGGGTATTAGAGGGTTACAAACGAGCCAATTATCAATAACTAAATAATTCTATTTATGCAAGAATGTATATGCCTTAACTGAAAGTCCCTTTGTGTCCTCAGCTTTGTTAGTAAATGACTGATAACTTCAACATCTACATATTGTTCAACAAAAGATTTACAATAATAAAAATGTGAAAACAAACTCCAACTATGATTCATTCAAATATGTAAATTAGGTGTATAGACTATTATTCTTCTTTTTCTTGGCTTTATGCCTAAACTGAGATAAAGTTTCTCAGTGTTTTCTATATGTGCTGGTAGTTCATCGATTAGAACAATAATAACATCGTGTTTTCTATAAGCACTTCCACAGTTATTAGCCCTTATTCTTCATAAATAGATACTTTTTTGTCTATTGCAAAATGACAAAAATATCACATCTCTGTTAAATGTAGATTTTCAGATTAAAAAAAATAACCGGTAAACATTGGCACAATCTTCGAGGGGACATGCTTGGCACATTTTTTTTAGGATTTTCAAAATTTTCCATCAGGGATTGTCGGCATGCACAGTGTGGTGAGAAAAAAAGCCTGTTCTTCACACAATCTCAAGTGCTTGCCTCCCATTTTTGCCGAGAGTCAGAGACGTATGAGTGAGAGGTTTCGTAAATGTGCGAGAGACAAATCGCAGCACTTGCTCTTTTCTTAACGACGCCAGAGAGTACGGCAGAGTGCTCGAGTGCCACCTTCATCCTGAGGTTCGTCAAGGAGTTCCTTCTGAAATTTCTTATTTTTTCAGATATCTATGCTTTGCCGGCTTTTCGGGCCTGTATGAAGATGATCACCAACATTAACTTCTTTTCCCGATCAGCCTACACGGAGAAATCAAACTACCTAATTTTTGGGTCGATTTTACTCAAAGCTGAGTATTGCATCTTGCATTGCTTTATAGATAACCGTGCAAATGTTCAATCGTCTAAAATATTTGTTCACACGTCAAACACCAAGGAAAGTAGCAAGTAAACAAACCGATTATTCCATGCACCACCCAAAAAGTGTAACCGACGCTTAAAATTTCTAGCAGCGAAACGAACCAATGTATGCTTAAACTGGTGGGAACATATTGTGATGTGACAAAAAATTTCTGCAGGGGGTCGAAGACGGTGCAAAAAAAGCAATATATCGAATAAACTAGTTACCCAATGTTGTCAAAAACAAACAGAGATGCGTCTACCCAATGGGGGTCCTTGAGCCCAATAAGCCAATTTTGAGTAAATGTAGGTATACTCAAATTTGGGTTGAATGAGGGGGGGTCTTGGGTTGAATTTACCTACTCTTAAGTATATTTTTTTGGTGGAGGTAAAGGCAATTTACCTAGTGTGAGTTTAATCGATTTACTCAAATTTGGCTTATTGGGCGGAACTATGGGATTGCGTCAAAAGAACTCAATTTTGGGTAGTTTGGCGGTTCCGTGTAGATAGCTGTGTAGTGTCGGTAGCGGTTGGTTCAACTGGCTAAGAATAGCACTACGGACCGCCTGTTACAGTGGTAAGAGTCCGCTAATCAGGTGACCCCTAATTCAAGGTGTTATGCGGCTTTATGTTTACCGTGCCTAGGAATGAATGGTTAGGGGGGTCTTATAAAAACCTAACCGCAAACGGAGCCTATAGAGTACCAGGGCACCCTCCACAGTATTTTGCCTTTACTGCGCTAACCGGAGCAATAGCGCGGTGGACCTTGTGTTTCTCCGAGACAATCAGCTGCTCTTCTCCAATCTCATACTAACGCTGAATAAGGGCGGGATTATGAAGAGGTTATTATTGCATCTTGCATTGCTTTATAGATAACCGTGCAAATGTTCAATCGTCTAAAATATTTGTTCACACGTCAAACACCAAGGAAAGTAGCAAGTAAACAAACCGATTATTCCATGTGTTACGAAATAAACTAAAAACAACTTCACTGGCCGGATAGTAACCCCACGGTTCACTCGCGGAATAGCGTTTCGGACTTGGATTTAAACACTCGTATTTTGCACAACTGGCGGTGTATTCAACTACAAAAAAACTGAACACGGTACTGACTGTAGCGGACTGTATATTTTACTGCCGGCGCGACCGACGTACGGGAGATAACTAAATTGATCTTTCTGTGCTGCTGTTCAACAGCGCGATCGGTGGCACTCAAAAGCCGATGATCGGGGACTACCTGCACGACCTAAACTGCTATCGGTCTGCGGTGCGCAACAGAGAAGCTGTTTCTGCGGTACTCATGCTCTGCTCAATTTGACTCGGTTCGATCGATGAGTCTAATATCGGCCTATTTACATCTAATTAATACTGTACGTAACATGCCGGCGGCCTTGAGTTAACTCAACACAAACAAACTTGAACGATAATCTAACTAGTACAATTGAACAATGAACAAACAATTCGACTCTTCGTTACAACGGCTCGACGATCTCGTCTGAGATTCGTCGCTTACTCTAACACTATACATATGTGATTGTACACTGACTGGACAGGATCGGTTGGTCCTCCTACGGCTGATCACTGATGACGATGTCCGAATCACGTAGACGATGAATCCGTGCACTGATGTCAACGTCCGGTAGACTTGGAACTTGCCACTGGCGACTGCGGTATCTGACGGTTCGATGCCTGTCGAAGATAAATACGGCTGTAATCCGAGACACGGGCTTACAGAGGAGACAATGTCCAAAGCTTGCCAAATTGCCCCGTGGGGGCAATGAATACTTAGCTGAAGCGCAGCTCCTAGCTGCTGGCACGATGAACTGATGAAAATGGTAGACTGTACATTGTATGGGTGTCCGGGCATCTCTCTCGGGCTAGGGAACACTGATGACTAGCGATGAACGAGGATGCGGATGATCTGTCGAAGATACGAGGCGATTGGGATCCAGAAGAAACACTAAAGCGGATCAACGTAACTTATACGTCGCCCCCGTGGCGTAGCGGTAATAAGCACCGCAAAATGCCGACAGTTGCCCCATATGGGGGCGTACTTAGCCTGGTGGTTGTCTGAGCAGGTAACAGGAACGGTGGAAGCATCACATCTAACGGATCATCTGGGCTGCGGCGACGACGGTGAAGACAGTTGGTGTTCACATCCCTAGCGATGGAAAGCAAAGCGGTAGGTTCCAACAAAATACGAAAACAGGATGAACGTAACTTGAGGGTCGCCCCCAGACATCAACGGCGAAATGTGTGCCGCCTGCTGCCTAAAGTGCCCCAACGGGGGCGGAAATACTTAATCTACTTGGCGGACTGATGTACTGATGCTGATATCTACTATGCTTCCTCGACCTGCTGTTGATTGTCCTGAATCGGGAGAATGCATATCTTCTGGATTCCTCGACGGAATGATCCTTGCTGCGTTCGAACGGTAACCACCCTGATGATACCATCTGCTCCCGGGTGAATCTCCGTCACGCGTCCAAGCTGCCACTGAAGCGGCGGTAGCTTATCTTCCTTCAGTAACACCATTGTTCCGATATGCAGATTATCCCTTCTTCGCGTCCACTTGTTACGGTTGTGGAGATCTGACAAATAGTCCGTAGACCATCGCTTCCAAAGCATCTGACTGTAACGCTGAACCAAGCGCCATCTGCTCAGTCGGTTCTCCGGGATGTCATCCAGACTCGGTTCCGGAATCGCTGTTAGCGGACGCTGTACCAAAAAGTGTCCGGGGGTCAATGCTTCCAGGTCTCGATGGTCGTTGCTAATCGGAGTGATCGGTCTCGAATTCAGACAGGCTTCGATCTGCGTCACAACAGTTAACAGTTCATCCGGACGGAGTACGGTGTTCCCTATCACTCTTCGCATGTGGCCTTTCAGGGACTTCACGGCCGCTTCCCATAATCCGCCGAAGTTCGGCGATTTGGCGGGAATGAACTTGAACTCAATCGAGTTGCTGGCTGCTTCCGTCACAACTGCGTTCTGGAACTGTTCGGCTCGGAACAGACGATGCAATTCACTGATTTCTCGACGCGCTCCTACGAAGTTCGTAGCGTTGTCGCAGAAGATCACTTCTGGCTTCCCACGCCGCGACACGAATCGTCTCAGTGCCGCTATGAATGCTTCCGTAGTGAGATCTGCAACCATCTCTATGTGTACCGCCTTCACTACTAGACAGACGAACACGCACAGGTAGCATTTGATTGGTGCTGTCTTACGAGACGCTTGACGAACGTTGAACGGACCACAGTAATCGACTCCAACGCGAAGAAAAACAGGAGCAGGAGTCACTCGTTCCATCGGCAGGTCTCCCATCAACTGTTCGTGGGCTCGTGGACGAGCTCTGAAGCAGGTTACGCATTCGTGCACTACCTTCCGTGCTAGGTTCCTTCCGGATAGCGGCCAGAACCTCTCCTTCATACAGGATAGCATCAGCTGCGCTCCTCCGTGGAGCAGTCTGTGATGGTAGTCAACCATTATCAGCTTCGTCAGCGGGTGATTGCTGTCCAGCACAATCGGATGCTTTCTGCTGAACGACACTGGAGCATGGCGAAGTCTTCCGCCAACACGAATTAATCCATCTCGCAGACACGGATCCTTCGTATGCAATCTCGAACTGGGTTTCACATGCCCCTTTGCTGCTAAATCTGCTAATTCCACTGGGAAACACTCTGACTGCGCCAGCGTCACTAATGCGATCAAAGCTTCTTCGTGTTCTTTCGCGTTCAGGACTCCACTTCGTCTGCAGGCTCGATTTCTAGTTCTGCAGTTTTTGGCAAAACGAAGCATCCAGGCGGTTGATCTTAATAGCTTCAACAAAGACGAATAGCGGATGAAGATCTCACTGGGCGGTAGCATCTGCAGCGCTGCTGTCACTAGCGGTTTTTCCTCCAACGTTACTGAATCAAACTGTTGTTCTGGGCTGCTACTCATCTTCGGCCAAGCACTCGGGTCTTCTTGGAGCCATGCCGGTCCATTCCACCAGACTGAACATTCGGCAAGCTGCAGTGGTGTTACACCTCGAGATATTACATCTGCCGGGTTCTCGACGCCAGGCACGTGGTTCCAAACGCCTTCTCGAGTGATATGCTGAATCTCTGACACTCTGTTGGAGACGAACGCTTGCCATCTGGACGGATGGGAGGAAAGCCAACACTTCACGATAGTCGAGTCAGTCCAGAAGAATGTCTTCGCTGGGATATGGATACTCTCTGCTACTGTCTCGTACAAGTGCGCCAATAGCAGTGCTGACGATAACTCGAGTCGGGGTATTGACTGCCTTTTCTTCTTCTTGCTCAAGTCTTCCAATGGAGCTACCTTGGACTTAGCCATCACCAGCCGAACTGTAACTGTTCCGTCCTGTGCAACGCAACGTAGGTATATTGCTGCTCCGTACGCCTTTTCCGAGGCGTCACAGAATCCGTGTAGTTCGCATGATATCACATTGTCGCTGAATGCGATCCAGCGGGGTACGGAAACTGCATCGATTCGATCCAAGTTCGTTCTGAACTCGAGCCACTGTGATTGCAGATCTGCGCTCAACGGTTCGTCCCAAGAATACTTCCGTTTCCAAAGTTCTTGGAGAAACATCTTCGCCTGCACGATCACTGGCCCTACAAGACCATACGGATCGAATAAACGTGCGGAATCAGACAGTACGATACGCTGTGTCACTGGAAGCTTCGGGCTCCAGCGTGGTGTTTTGAACCAGTACAAGTCTGTCGCCGGTTCCCAGGTTAAGCCGAGGGTCTTTACTGTAGCTGTCACGTCAATATCCAGCAGCTCTCGTTCGTCACGCAGATGACGTGGAATGCTCTTCAGAATCGCAGGCTGATTGGAATGCCACTTCCGGAGGTTGAAACCAAAAGAACCAAGTAACGTCAGGACATCCTTGCACAGCCGCATTCCTTCCTTCACAGACTTCGCTCCCGTAAGCATGTCGTCAACGTAGAAATCCTTCTTGATGACCTTGGCTACTGGTGGATTCGTCTGCTCTCCCTCCTCTGCGCATCTCTTCAAGCTCCGTGTTGCTAGATACGGTGCGGCAGAGGTACCGTAGGTCACGGTCGTCAGCTGATACGTTCGGAGTGACTCATCTACGGACTCTCGCCAAAGAATCCTCTGCAGCGGTTGATCCTCTGCGGCTACGTTGATCATGCGATACATCTTCTCCACATCAGCGACGATCGCGTACTGTTGTAGTCGGAAGCGAAGCAGAATGGACAGTAGGTCGCTCTGTACAACCGGTCCTACCATCAGGGTATCGTTCAGGGAAACTCCGGTGTCTGTAGCACACGACGCATCGAACACTACTCTGAGCTTCGTCGTGGTACTGTCAGGTTTCAGGACTGCATGATGCGGCAAATAGTAACTGTGTTTCGGCTCTTCCTCGTCGTCACGGACTTCTCTCATGTGACCCATCAGCAGATACTCGTGGATGAATTCTGTGTACAGAGCCTTCATCTCCGGGTTCGCGTTCAAGCGACGTTCTAGTCCCATGAACCGTTTGGTGGCAATCGCCTTAGATTCGCCTAACTGCTTCAGCACATACTCCTTCTTCGGTAATACTACCCGAAACTTGCCATCAGGATCTCTCGTCGTAGTCTGCTCGAAGATGGACTCACACGTAGACTCCTCGATGGAAAGACAGCTCTTCGTTTTACAGGATTCCAGTTCCCAAAAGCGTGCTAGCTGCTCGTGGATCTCTTCCGTGGAAACTGAAGCGGTGACTGCACTGAGGGTTGTGACAGGAGTTTCTGGAATCTCTCCGGCCACTATCCATCCGAGTTTTGTGTTGCACAATATGGGACCAGATTCCGAGAGCCTTGTCTGCTCTCCCATCAGCAAATCGTAGAAAACAGACACGCCAAGGATTGCATCTACGGCACTGGACTCATGGAAGCCTGGATCAGCGAAACAGATGTCGGACGGCAGCTTCCAAGTACTGATGTCGAAGCTTTGCTGCGGCAGATTCAACGTTATCCGAGGCAGCACGTAGAATTTCACTTCCTCAGTTTCGAACGACGAGCAACGTGACAGAATTCTCGCCAACACTGACTGTTTGGACACCGATGAAGCACTACCAACACCATTCACCGGTAAGTTTTCATGGAAGCGCTTGAAGTTCAACCGCTGAGACAGGTTCTCCGTGATCATACATATCTGCGAACCGTTATCCAACAATGCACGAGCAATGACTGTGTTTCCGAAGCGATCGGCGAGCTTCACGAGCGCGGTTGACAGAAGTGTAGTAGTTCGCTGACTTCGAATGTTGTGTGAAGTAGCAGTGTGGTGAGAAGTAGTCGGTGTATTTGTGGGAGGTGACTGTCGTGTATGTGGCGGAGAAGTGTTTTGGACAGGAGGTGTTTGTGGATTTGTTTGAGTATTATTCATCCGGGATTGGCCTTGAGAATTCGATTGCGATTGATGTCCTTGAGACTGAGGACGAGACTGTGTTTGAGCATTTGTGTTCGCGTTCGCGGCTTGAGGCCTGTTCAGGG
>NC_085136.1:274065584-274115584 GCF_035046485.1 Aedes albopictus
AGTGGAACAATAATAATCAGAACAATCAAAACGGTCAATGGAACAACAACAACCAGAACGGTCAAGGTAATCAGAACAATCAGAACGGTCAATGGAGTAACAACAACCAGAACGGTCAAAATAATCAGAATAATCAATGGAGCAATAACAATCAAAACAATCAGCAGAACAATCAATGGAACAACAATAATAATCAGAACAGCAATAACCAGAACAATCAGTGGAGTAATAACAACCAAGGTAGTCAAAGCAGTCAGAATAATCAATGGAGTAGCAGCAATCAGAACAGTCAAAGCAGTCAGAATAATCAGTGGAATAACAACAATCAAGGAAGTAGTCAAAACAACCAATGGAGCAATCAGAACAATCAGAATAATCAGAACAATCAATGGAGCAACCAGAACAATCAGAATAATCAAAACAATCAGTGGAACAACCAGAACAATCAGAATAACCAGAACAATCAATGGAGCAACCAGAACAATCAGAATAACCAGAACAATCAGTGGAATCAGAATAATCAGAACGGTCAAAATAATCAGAACAATCAGTGGAACAATAACAATCAGAATAATCAAAATCAGAATAATCAAAACAATCAGAATAATCAGTGGAATCAGAATCAAAACAATCAGAATCAGAATCAGAATCAGAATAACCACAACAACAATCAGAGCAGTCAAAGCAGTCAATCGAGTAGTAGCACTAGTAGTAGTAGCAGTAGCAGCAGCAGCAGCAGCAGTAGTAGTAGTACTAGTAGCAGTAGCAATCAAACCAGCCAGAGTAGTCAAAACAATCAAAACAACAACAATCAGAACAATCAATCCAGCAACAATAATCAGAGCAATCAGTCAAGCAGTAGCAATCAGTCTGGCAGTAATCAGAGCAATCAATCCGGTGGTAGCAATCAAAGCAATCAGAGCAGTCAGTCGAGCAGTAACAATCAGAATAATCAGTCTGGCAGTAACCAGAACAATCAATCCAGTGGAAACAGTCAAAGCAATCAGTCGAGCAGTAACACTCAATCCAGTGGTAGCAATCAAAGTGGTCAGAGCAATCAGTCAAGTAGTAGCAATCAAAACAATCAATCCAGCGGTAGCAACCAGAGCAATCAGTCAAGCAGTAACAATCAGAGTAATCAGTCTAGCAATAATCAGAACAATCAATCCAGTGGTAGCAATCAAAGTAGTCAGAGCAATCAGTCGAGTAGTAGCAATCAATCCAGCGGTAGCAACCAGAGCAATCAGTCGAGCAATAACAATCAGAGTAATCAGTCAAGCAGTAACCAGAACAACCAATCCAGTGGTAGCAATCAAAGTAATCAGAGCAATCAGTCGAGCAGTAGCAATCAAAACAATCAATCCAGTGGTAGCAATCAGAGCACTCAGTCGAACAGTAACAATCAGAACAATCAGTCTAGCAGTAGTCAGAACAATCAATCCAGTGGTAGCAATCAGTCAAGCAGTAGTCAGAGTAATAACAACCAGAGCAATCAGTCTAGCAGCAATCAGAATAACCAGTCAAGTAATAATCAAAACAATCAGAATAATCACAATCAAAGCAATCAGACCAGTACTCAAGGTAGCCAGAACAATCAATCCAACAACAACAACCAGAATAGCCAACCGAGTAGCAGTAATAACAACCAAAGCAATCAATCCAGCAGCAACAATCAAAGTAATCAGAATAATCAATCGAGCGGTAATCAGAACAATCAGTCGAGCAGCAACAATCAAAACAATCAATCTAACAATAGCAACAGTGAAAGCTCCAGTAATTCACAATCAAATAATAATAACAATCAAATAAACAACCAACAATCCAACAACAACAATGAACAAACAAGTAATCAACAATCCAATAACAACAGCAATAATAGTCAATCCAATAACAACAATCAAGCAACGACCACTGCACAAGCCACTACTACACAAACCACTGAAATGCCAACTACACTACCACCAACAACACAAGCAACGACAACAGTAGTTTCAGAACTACAATCATCATCAACTGAAGCATCAACCACACAACACACTACTACACAAGCACAAACCACACAAGCTTCATCCACCGAAGCTACAAATACACAAGCATCTACAGAAGCACAAACTACACAAGCACCTGTCACACAAGTTTCATCTAGCGAAGCTACCACCATGCCAGCTTCAGCTACAGAAGCACAAACAACACAAGCACCACCAACACCAGCTTCAACCGAAGCTCCAACTACACAAGCACCAACTACACAAACACCAATCACACAAGCACCAACAACTCAAGCATCTAGCACACAAACTTCATCTACCGAAGCTCCTACAACTCAACCTCCATCCACAGAAGGTCCATCCTCACAAGCACCAACCACAGCGGCACCCTTCACAGAAGCTTCAGCAACGGAAACATCATCGACACAAGACACTACAACACAAGCACCCATCACAGAAACACAAACCACACAAGCACAGTCATCGGAAGCACCAGCAAGCACTCAAGACACCACAAGCACCACACAAGCTCCTGCTACAGAAGCACCAATCACAACACAGGAGGCTACAGTCGCTCCAGCAACCACAGCGGAGCCTTCAACCACCACACAAACCACTACCACAACAACAACCACCACACAATCCACCATGATGATCTCGCAATCCATGACAACTTCAGCAACCTCGACTGAGTCTGTCACTATGTCTCCCACAGATACCACAGCAGCTCCGTCACAGGCAACCGAAGACAACACCAACCCAGATCAAAACGAAGTTCAAACCACGGCAAGCACTACGGCTGCAACCACTACCGCGTCCAGCTCGCAGCACACAACTGCCGCACCGGCTTCGTCTTCGTCATCGTCATCGGGCAGTTCACCGGCCTGTACCGGCGATGGCTTCATGGGTGATCCGAACGACTGCCAGAAGTTCTACCGCTGCGTGGACAACGGAAAGGGTGGCTATACCAAGTACGACTTCAAGTGTAGCGACAACACGGTTTGGGACGATAGCATTCAGAACTGTAACCATGCGTGGGCAGTACAGGACTCGAAATGCGGACAGGGAATGTCGCAGGGTTCGGGAGCTGGTGGACCACAGGGATCTGGAAGTGGTAACCAAGGTCCGAGTGGTCCCAGCAACAATAACCAAGGTCCAAGTGGTCCCAGCAACAATAACCAAGGTCCGAGTGGTCCCAGCAACAACAACCAAGGTCCAAGTGGTCCCAGCAACAATAACCAAGGTCCGAGTGGTCCCAGCAACAACAACCAAGGTCCGAGTGGTCCCAGCAACAACAACCAAGGTCCGAGTGGTCCCAGCAACAACAACCAAGGTCCCAATGGTCCAAGTGGCCCTAACGGCCCCGATGGTCCCAATGGTCCGAGTGGCCCTAATGGTCCTGATGGTCCAAATGGTCCTAACGGTCCTGGCGGTCCAAGTGGTCCAAATGGCCCAGATGGTCCCAACAATAACAACCAGGGTCCTGATGGCCCCAACAATAACAACCAAGGTCCCAACGGTCCGAACAACAACAACCAAGGTCCCGATGGCCCCAACAACAACAACCAAGGTCCAAGCGGTCCCAACGGTCCAGACGGTCCCAACGGTCCAGGTGGTCCCGATGGTCCCAACGGTCCAAATGGTCCTAACGGTCCAGGTGGCCAAGATGGTCCTAACGGCCCAAGCGGACCTAACGGTCCCGATGGCCCCAACAATAACAACCAAGGTCCCGACGGCTCTAATGGAAATGGACAAGGTCCTAGCGGCCCAGATGGACCCAACGGACCCAATGGCCCCAGTGGTCCAAATGGTCCCAGCAGTGAAGGACAAGGCCCGGACAGTGCAACTGAAGGACCCAACGGGCAACAGCAGTCCAACACAACGCAGTCAACTTATCCGCCCTGTCAGCAAACCACAACAACCGCTGCACCAGCCGTACCAGCTGGATCGAACGGAGTCTGCGAACGCGAAGGCTTCATGGAGCATGAATCCAACTGCAAGAAATTCTATCGCTGCGTGGATAACGGAAACGGCGGCTACACTCGGTACGAGTTCAACTGCGGAGCTGGCACTGTTTGGGATAATGACATTCTGGCCTGCAACCACCCGGATTCGGTGAACTCCAAGTGCGGCAATGGAAACGGAGGTCGCCCCGAGGGCGGAAGCCCATCTGGACCGGGTAACACTTATCTACCACCGGAGCCATCGAGCACCACTGAAGCAATGTCGTCTTCCTCGGAAATGGCCACTGAAGGTCAGACCACCGCTAGCGGAGTAGACAGCACCAGTGAAGCTCAGCAAATGACTACCGAAGGTTCAACGGCAGGCCAAGAGGCAACAACCGCCGCTGGTCAGGAAACTACTGCTGCTGCTGGCCAGGAAACTACCGAAGCTCCAAAAGAAGAAACAACGGCAGCAGGACAAGAGTCTACAACCGCTGCTCCAGCTGAACAAACCACAACTGCAGCTAGCCAAGAAACGACCACATCTTCTAGTCAGGAAACCACAGCAGCTATGATGCAGGAATCCACCACTGGACAACCAGCTGAAAGCACCACTCAATCTGGAGAAACTTCCACCACAGAAACCTCCGAGCAAACTACTGAAACTCAAGCAGCTACCACTCTTTCGCCCGAAGGATGCAACTCCGAAGGATTCATGCCCCACGACAAAGATTGCAAGAAATTCTACCGATGCGTTGACAACGGAAAGGGTGGCTACCAGAAGTACGAATTCACCTGTGCCGAAGGAACTGCTTGGGATCAAAGCATCCAGGCTTGTAACTACGAATACGAAGTTCCCAACTGCGGAGCCGACAGCCCACCGGAACCTTCTCCAGAACCGGACTCGCAGAGCACTCAGTCGCCTCCTGATTCGGAGAATCAAATGACAACAACAACAGCCGCAGCGGAAAGCACTATGCAAGTTCAGGAATCCACCACATCGGCTGCTGCACAGGAGACTACGACATCTGCCGCTCAAGAAACGACATCAGCCGCTCAGGAGACTACAACAACTGCTGCTCAGGAAACTACGACAACTGCTGCTCAGGAGACTACGGCAGCTGCTGCTCAAGAAACGACAACTGCCGCTCAAGAAACTACGACGGCTGCCGCTCAGGAAACCACGACAGCTGCTGCTCAAGAGAGTACGACAACTGCCGCTCAGGAAACTACCACAGCTGCCGCTCAGGAAACTACGACAGCTGCCGCTCAGGAGACTACGACAGCTGCCGCTCAGGAAACTACAACTACTGCAGCTCAAGAAACGACTACCGCAGCCGCGCAGGAAACAACTACAGCAAGTCAAACAACATCAGCCGAGGCAATGACCACAACTGGCGCACCCCAAGAAACTACCACCGGTGGTGCAGCGGAAAGCACCACCACTTCCGAAGAAAAACAGGAAACGACCACTCAGGCCGCCGAAGGTACTACAACCGCTCAGGAAATGACAACCAGTCAACCATCCAGCAGCGGTGAGTGCACTTCGGAAGGATTCATGGGTGACCCGAACGACTGCAAGAAGTTCTACCGATGCGTAGACAATGGAAAGGGTGGCTACACCAAGTACGACTTCACTTGCGGCGATGGAACGGCTTGGGATCAGGAGCTGCAGACATGCAACCACGCAAATGTCGTTGAGATGTGCGGCGGTCAATCGACAGGTAACAACAATCAAGCGTCCTCATCCACTACTGCTTCTTCTACTACCACAGATTCATCATCATCATCTAACCCTACCACTTCTGCACCTCCCTCTTCTACTACTTCCTCAAGCACCACTCCCACTAACACTCCCTCTTCCACAAGCATGACTTCCTCTTCCTCAAGCATGCCAACCTCCTCACCAAGCATGACAAGTTCTTCTACCGCCGCAACGTCTAACGCTTCCACCACAAGCATGCCATCATCAACAACTAGTCCAACCCCGGTCAACTGTACCGAGGCAGGCTTTTTCCCGAACCCTGATGATTGTACCAAGTTCTACCGGTGCGTCGATTGGGACGGAATGGGTGAAAACTTCTCCGTGTTCCACTTCGACTGCCCGGAGGGTACAATTTGGGATCCCAGTGTAAATACGTGCAACCATGCGGACAGTGTCTCGCCTCCGAGAGATTGCTCCCCTCGAACGACGATGATGTCATCTGAGTCGCCTGCAACCACCGAATCCATGTCAATGACAAGCACAGAACCTACAACCTCCTCTGTTACAGGCGAGCCCAGCGCTACGACAACGAATGCTCCGGACATGGAAACTACCACCGCTGGCCAGGAAGCGACTACGCAAGCAGGCCAGGAAACAACCACTTCGGGAGGTGGTGAAGGTACCACCATGGGTGGACAAGAAACCACGATGCAACCGGATCAAGAAACTACCACTCAAGGATCTCAGATGACTACCACGGGTGAGCAAATGACTACGCAGGAGTCTACTGAAGCTACGACTCAAGCAGCGGCCGAAACAACGACTCAAGCAGCTGCTGAAACAACCACGCAAGCTGCCGCTGAAACTACGACCGCAGCAGCTGCCGAAACTACGACTCAAGCAGCTGCCGAGACTACGACTCAGGCTGCCTCGGAAACAACTACCGAAGCTGCCGCCGAAACTACCACGCAAGCAGCTGCTGAGACTACCGAAGCAGCCCAAGAAACCACCACGCAAGCTGCCACCGAACCAGCGGAAGAAACAACGGCACAGCCTACGGAAGGAACCACTCAGGCAGCGCAGGAAACTACGACCTCAGCAATGGCAACCGAGTCCCAAACCGATTCGGCTACCGAGCCGGCTGCAATGGAAACCACCACCCAAGGCACCCAAAAGCCACCATCGTCCGGTTCAGGAGACTGCCCTCCAGTCGATGAAGGCCAAGCCCGATTCGTCTGCCCAACTGGATTCCGCAGACATCCCCAGGACTGCAACATGTTCTACCAGTGCACGCAAAAACCGAACAGCATGGACTACAGCATAGTGGTGTTCAGCTGCCCGAACTCGACCGTCTACCACGAGGAAGGAATCCAGTGCAACGAACCCGCCGAAGGAGATGAACAGTGTCAGGCGCCTAGCATGCGATTCCTGCGCAGTGCTATGGGCCCACAGGTCCAAGTCGTAAGCTTACTCAGTCGCATAACTTTCCTATTGAACTACCATTAACCAACACTTTCACTTTCCCCCATTTCAGATGCAACTGCGATCGACGAAACCGCTCTGCCCAGCAGAGGGTCACTTCGCGTTGGATGATCAGAAGTGCAGCTCGACGTTCGTGCGCTGCATGGCCGGCGAAGGCCGAAGCGACGGCACTCTGCAACCGAGCATGTACCGCTGTCCGAAGGGCTACATCTACTGGAGCGTCAGCCGGCGCTGCGAACGGGTAGCCAAGGTACCCGAATGTCAGAACGCGCGGATGCAGGAACGATCCGAACTGCCCGTCGAGTGGATCAACATCGGCAACCGACGTAGAAGTTTGTTCTGAGCTGTTGCGCATGCCGAGCGAAACGATTAGTCAACGACGACCTTCCCAGACGATAACGAAACGACGAGACGTAACCCTAGTGCGATAAGCAATCTAGCCTCTAGGGATTTTAGATGTAACTTACTATAGCCTGTTACTAGACATTGCTGCCACCAACAGGACTGATAACTAGTAACGACCTTCCGTGGATCAATAGCTCACAATCGAGGAACGCACAAGCATTCCCCGCATTCCTCGACAAGACTCGAACTCAGTACAAGGTAACAAGAGAGAGACACAAGTGACATGTGCGACATCTATCTAGTTCTAGTCAGAAAGATGTCATAATTTTAGAGTAACGCAGGTAACGCCACTCGAAAGCCATATCCGCACGATCCCAGACAATTCCAGAACTTTTAAAGTGAGGTTATAAGTCAATCTATTCCCCCCCAATATAGGTATTTATTATGTGTGTAAATATCTGCTCGCAGGAGCAATGCAGTAAGAAGTAAGTTGATAGGATTCAAATTTCAATGCGCATCATTCGCATCCAGTTCGTGGTATATACGAAGAAATTAAACAGGTCTGTTCCGCACAGTAGAGCTGTGCCACACAACCCGTCGGCCAAAATCTTTTCTTGCAAACGAGCCTCTCTTGCTCCGAATGACGTCGAGCAGAAGAGAGTTGATTGTTGATTGTTTTCGAGAGAAAGATGCCGCTTCGTGTAAGGGATACGAAGAAAGGGAACGGCCTTCGTCCATGAACTATTTACGAATGGTGTGATAAGTGTTTCGAAAGCCGTCCACACTAGTTCGTAAGGCAATGACTTAGAATAAATGTAATTTATTGTAAAAAAAAATCGGGTTTCGTTATTGGTTTATGAGAAACATCCAGATAACTTGCCTCAAGCCGAAGACGAGACGACACTAGCCAGGAGGTTGCGCTTACTGGCATACATCGCAGAGCTCAACCGGAACTGTGCCACTATAACTATGGCGGCTCTTTTGCAGGCATAATCAACCAAAGGTAAGCTCAAAATCTCATTCACTCCTCCACAACTACGATGGGATGGCTGCAGTAAATGCCACTTCTTCTATCGATTCACCGTAGACCTCCATTCTGTAAGTAACTTCTGAGAATCTTGTACAGGTACCCAGATATCCGCAGACGCAGAAGTGCATCACCAATAGCCGCCCAACTGGCGCAATTGAACGCGTTCCTTATATCCAGAGTCACTGCTGCACAGTAGCGAATCCCCCTCCTCTTACGCTGGAGCGCTATATCGGCTGCCTTTGTAATCGACAGGAGACCATTTACACCCTTTTCGATAACCTTCTCCGCCGTCGTCATCAAAGATTTTGGTCTATATGCCGATGGGTCTCCGGGTGATTTCTCTGCCTTCGGCAATAGTACCAACCTCTGCCTTTTCCAAACCTCTGGGAAAGGAAGGCCAAGTACTAGGATCACGTGCAGAAAATGCGCCTCGATTATCCCCATTACACCTCTTGTCTTGACCATAACGATCCTGTAGACATCACCCCACGGATTCGCATTGGCGTTCTGACAGATACCCTGAAAACAAGCCTTTTGCGTGCCCTTATCTCAGTCTTCAGCGCGACTATGAAAGCGGCGAACACCTCCCGCCGTTCGTTTCTCTCTTCCTTAGTTCATGCTCGCTGCATCCGCCACTCACACACAGACACGTCGCAGATCCGCAATCGCTTCAGCCCATCAGCAAGCCGGTGGCATTCCATTTCTATGGTGGACTCGCCTAGGCATGGTCGCATCACACGCACGTGAGAGCACCGCTACCAGCTCGTCACCGTCTAAACCAAGTAAGTTTCTGCCATTCTGTGATGTCTGCCATCTGTGAGGGCTTGGCCTTAGCCTAGCCGCCTCTTCTTCTACTCGCTGCCTGCTGTTGTTGTAGTCGATACTGTAGCGAACCGCCAGGTGATCGCTGTGAGTGTAGCTATCGTCTGCTCTCCAGTTTGAACTACTTGTCAGGCCAGGACTACAAATGGTCACGTCAATAATTGTTTCTGCTCCGTTCCGACTAAAGATACTCTTGGTACCAACATAATCCAGGTCGACATCTAGTATGGCCAGTGCCTATAGTAGGATCATGAAACGACTTCCCTATTCCACGGCCCAGGCATTGAAGTTACCCGCTATTACCACCGGCCTTCGCCCTGTCACCACGGTCGTCATACATTCCAGCATTTGCGTGAACTACTCGATCGGCTACCGTGGAGGCGCATAGCAGCTACAGAAGAAGTACCCGTTTTGCTTTGGCAACCAGGAAGTACTTATAGGTAGTAGACACCAACTCCTGGACGGGGTATTTACCCGTCGTTCATATCGCCGCCATTTTGCTGGACCCATCCGCAACTCAATTGCCGTTGCCGGCGGATACTCAGTATGGGCCCGCTACGATGGCGATATCCGTCCCCCACTCAAAAATCGCCTGACAAAGCAGTTGCTTAGCAGCGTCACAGTGGTTCAGCTGCATTACTACGGCTTTCAAGCGCACCTTGGACCTCCTGTTGGGTGCTTGTTGTTCACGGATTTCCCGGAACAAATCAAACACGTGGGTGAACTCGTACAGTCTTGTGCCATACGGCCTTCGCCGCCGCATCACCTACACAGCATGCTCCTGTTAGGGCCTTTGAAGTCCCATGACTTGTGCAAAGTCAGCTGGCATACTGACTAACCCACCTTGAGCTTCCCTAGTTTTAACGGACTTATTTACATCCACCACTGGTAGCTGTACCAAGGCTACCAGTGTCCCCACCGGCCCCTGCCGCAGCCGAACTGCAATCTGCACCGCGCACTGTTGCCGCAGTGCCATGACGAGCTCTTCCGCTTCAGTGATTTCATCTAGGTTCTTCACCTTCAAAGTCGCCTCCAATGTATGAGCCTTGACACCCTCGCAAAGGACTTCTTCTGTCAGACTTTTTTAGGCGGCGCCCTTGCGCTCCTTGTCGCGCTTCTACTGTAAACATACTGCGCACGTCGGCTCCCAGATCCACGAGCTTGGCGTCGTTTCGCATCGCCTTCAAGGCGTCCGAGTACTTAGGCAGTTCGGTCTTGATAACGACCGCGCCGCCTTTCTCGCGCTTGGCACCTGCCCTCTAACTCCTTCTTGGTTTAGCGTCCCTAACCTCCTCAACTAGTGGTTTTTTGTTCTTCTTTTGCTGCTCGACTTTCGTACAACGGTGGTCCTCCCCTTGGTTCACCCTATTCTGTGATTGCTGAGGGCCTAATAACGGTGACTAGTGCTTCCTGGCTGTCCAGCTGATTCGCCCGCCGAGTAGAAAAACGAATCCCGTGTTGCTTTTCCGATCCACACGATAGCTGGCCCAGTCGGCATCTACGCGGTCTTCAAGTGTTCCTTCATCTCCCAGTCTCAGCTTTAAGTCCGCAGTTGTTTACAAATATCGCAGAGTCTGCTTGGCTTCTGTCCAATCCAAGTTTCCGTGGGATGGCTTACCTTACGTACCCGAATGAGCACGCCCATCGCAATATCGGGCCTCATATTTGTGCAATATACAGTAAAGTACCCACGAGGCTTTGATAGTCTTCGTTCGGGGGCATCGGATTCTACTCCATTTGCTGCATGTTTGGACACCCTGGGCTCATAACCTCTTGGAGGATGAAAGAACGACAGCCGCAGATGCCGAGAGCTCAACAGAAACTAAACATTTCGAAATCGAATCATAGACTACTGTGGTTGGTCTCTGCTACCGAGTTGCTTCGTTACACTTCATTGTAGAGTCATATATTATACATTCAAGAAATTGGGAAACACTGAATACATATCTGTATGTTGGAAGTGTATTGGTGGGCGCTATGGCACGACTGCTGTTAATATTGGGAGAGAGCATTATTCGTGGTAAGACATTGAAGTGAGGAGAACGCATCGTACGCGGGACCTAGCTATGACGCTACATCCATCACATGGCAGGAGCATTCCAGGGGTACCAGGGTGTATCAGGAGGTCTTAGGGGCGTTTTAGGGGGGTTTAAATGGTGTCTTAGGGGGTTTCAGGGAATCTCAGGGCGTTTCAATGCATCCAGGGGGTATCAGGGGGTACCTTGGAGTCTCAGGATCTTTTAGGGGGATTCCAGGAGTTCCATGGGGGTACTTGGAGGTCTCAGAGGCTTTTCAGGGAGTTTTTGGCAGTTTTGCAAAGTTGACCTGATGGAGTACTAGTGATTCCAAACTGCCCAAAGAACCACAAAGGAGTCAGGCAGGTAACTCGAGAACCGGAAGTGTGAGAATGTGGGGATGTTGATTTTCAGAGTAGATTTCAGGGGCGTTTTCGGAAATCTGAGGGGTTTTTTCGGAGGAACTGCAGAGAGTTTCAGAGGATTTCCGACGGGCATTAGACGTTACAGGTGCGTTTTCGGTGGTTTTTGGGGGGTATAAGGTGCGTTTCATACGATTTTAGGTGGATTTCTGAGTCATTACGCAGGCGTTTCCGACGACTTCGGAGCGTCTCAGATGCGTTATTGGAGTCCAACTCAGGGTCCAAAGGGTTTTTAGGGGGATTTCGGAGGCATTTCAAAATGTTTCAGAGAATTTGTGGCGGACTTCAGAGGCGTCAAGCAGGTGTTTTCGGGGGTTTCGGAGGGTCTCACGTGCGTTACAAGGGGTCCAAGGGTGTGCTAGTTGAATTTCGGAGGCATTTCAGGAAGCCTTAGATGATTTTCAGTGGGCCCTAGGACCTGTCCATAAACTACGTAGACTCTTAGGAGGGACGGCGGGGTCTGGCCAAAGTCTACGCCCCAGAGACCGCTTCACGAAACCCCTTGAAACGCTTCGGAAGTGTCTTTAAACGACCCTGAAACCTCCAAATTCCCATTGAAATGTCCTTGAAATCACCGTAATCCATTTGAAATGGCCCCTGGAACCTGTTGGATTTAAGGGGTTCCTGAAACACCCCTGATGTGACTTTACCTGAAATACCTCGAAAGGCTCCTGACCTGAAACCTCCGTAATTCCATCGAAACTAATGCAATTGATAAACCCCGTTAAACCCCTTGAAACGCCCCTGAAATTCTCTGAAATGCATCTGGAATGCCTCTGAAAACCCTCCCCTCCCCTGGATCGCCCTTAAAACCCTTTGAAACGTCCCTGAAACACCCTTTATATGTACTATTCAAACTCCCATGAAATCCTCGTTATCCTATTGAAACGCCAACGAACGACGGAATGTCCTGAAAATGCTCCTGAAATCCTCTAAACCAACCCTCGGAAACGCCTTTGAATCCCCTTTGTTTGAGCTTTTTGGGAACTTCCTTGAAATCCCCTTGGCACCATCTCAAATGCCCAGGAGCAAGACCTGTTCACGTGCACTAGTTTCCCTCATTAAAGTCCATCATTCTAAAAATCAAATTATCATTAATCTTAATCATTGATCACAGAAATTGGAATTTTAATCATCCATGATAAATCTTGAATTTTTTATTTTTTGTTAATCAAGAACGCTCTGAACTATTCGAGCACGTTTCTGATATGAGCACGTGATAATGCATGTAAATTTTTTATAGAAGTTTATAACTTTCGTTTTATTTTGTAAACTAGTGTAGACACATGCTTTATTGAGTAGTAAAACGTTAGCGTGATGGGCTAAAGCAAGCGTCTGGATAAAGTACGTTAAAAGTTACAGCCTGTGGCGCCATCTGCGGTACACTAGAAGCAGTCTTTCTCAAATGCTTTATCCGCACGAGCTTTCTTATGCGTACATTTTATCCGAAGATGGTGAATGTGTGTGCGTGATATCGAAATCAATAAAATTTCCATTCATAATAAAAATTGCACAACCCTTCAATCCTATAGACACTATAGATTCCATAGACTCGCGGAGACATGGTTGAGGAATACGATTTCAGTGTGTTTTGCCGTGAATTTAGAGTGTATCGAGCGAATATGACGTCACGCAATCCATTGTTGCTATTGAAATCGTGACGTCATGCTCGTTTGGCTACACCAACTGACAGTTCGTTTGGCTACAGTTGTCTTCGCCTCCGCGAGTCTATGGAATCTATAGTGTCTATATTCAATCCCATCAGGTCGTCAGTGGATTCGATACACGCGCACCGGACGGACTGTTCTAGTTTTCAAAACAAAACAAACGGGTTGTGGATTCGAGGAATAATTTTCGCGTTTTTCATCGCGTAGTGCATTCCAGCTGCTGGAAAAAGTGATTGATTTGCATGAAGACAGTGGTGAAAAAGTTCATCATATTGGAATTTGAAGTCTTGTGTGAAATTGGTGAAATTTGTGGGTGTGCGGTGTTTGCATATTTTCCAAAACCTTTGCTGCATGCGATTCCTGCGCGATTCAATCGCCGGCTCGCTCGCCAGGTTGCCAGAAAGTAAGAATTCTAAATCGACCGTACATCTATGTAGTTTATTGTCGTTTATTGTCCAAGTAATCATCAAGGGTATTCTTCAGGGTGTGACCCCGGATACCTCTAAGGATCTTTTCTGATATTGTTCTTAAGATCTTTTTGAATAAACTTTTTCTTTTTTGGGTTAATGCTTTTATCTATAAAATTATCGAGTGATTTGTTTCGTGATGCTTGATTTTTTTCTAAAAAAAAATCCTGTAAAAATATCTAAAGAAAAAGAAAATTCTCGAAAGAGTTTCTGACAAAACTATAATAATTTTTAGTTCCAAAGTCGTGCACGCTGGCTGTAGTGTACTGTAGAACAAGCGCGCACGGCATTGGAACTGAGGGGACAAATTCGCTACACGCATGGATATGGTACAATTGATTTTTCAAATACAATTTAAAAAAAATAATTCTAAAAATTTTATTACAAATATTTCTCAGGAATCCATGGCTGGAGTAATCCAACCATCAGAAGCCACTAGAAAAGCTCCCGTAACAATACAGGGTGTTCAATAAGTTCGGATACACCATATAACTTCAATTAATTTCATATCTGTAATTCAGATTTTCAAAGTAATCTAATCTAATCTAATCTAACACAGACGCAGCCAGTACAAGAAAGAATCCTGAAAAATTTTATGGTTAGATTACGGCCGAAAATTTTTCTTGTCAATATTGATGCTTGCAGCATATCAAAAATATGATACAAGCATCAAAGCGGCCAGGCCTACTGCGTTGTGTTTACCGCAAAGATGATTCTAGGACTGTCTAGATTTTAGTGAGAAATCTTCAAAATCGAGGCAATTCTAGAATCTACAGGGGAGGAAGGATGCGTGGACATACCGTACCAAACGCTCCAATTGGAATAGTTTTATATGGTTGAGCAATATGTAGAAATTTATTTGATTATGTACGTCAATATAAATGAACTTACCTGTATTGATGCCGGAAAGCAAAGTAATGATTATTTTGTGCTTGTACAAAAATATTACGGTTGGGGATGAGCTTCTATTTTGGACAATTTTTCGCCATTACCCAATCAATCCTGAATCAATTGACATAACTTCTTGTACATACGTGGTGAGCTACGCATAGTATCCTGCCGTGCACAAAAAACTCAACTGGTCTGAAATTGCCGAGTTATAGCGAAAAAGTGTCCAAAATTCTCAAGTGGCTCGGTACCCTACAATTAGCCAAAATACATCTTCGTATCAAGTAGATCTAATATTTGAATTTAATTTTGTTTTCAAGATGAAAAACACGTCGTCTAACTTTGATGGAAATCAAATAAATATTGAATAATGCTATCGGAACTAACTCACCGGTTTCCAAAGTTTTGATTCTGCGCAATCCAATACCAGTAAAAAAGCCCTTTTGAGCAACAACAGAACGATACTCATCAATCTGATTGTAATTCAGATTTTCAAAGTAAATGTATTTATTGAAAGGTCATATAACACTGATCAAATATAGCATATGGTTTTGAATAAAGTTTTTTTCTACTTTTTTTTATAAGCCTTAGATGTATCTAAAGTTTGTTAGCTCCGGCACGCTGGAATAATTTTCGATAAGTTGCTCAAGCTACAGAAGTCTAAAACGTTGACTTTTGAGTTTATATCTCACTATACTATATTAAAATAACCAATATAATAGACAAAACCTTTACACTGCTATTTCAGTGATGATATGGTGATAAATTTGCAAGTTTAGTCAAAATGTGCTTAAATCTATGAAAATGGCATAAAAACATTATATAAAGCCAATTTTGGTTCAAATTTGCCACAATAGGGATATAATCAAGTTTTGGAAAAGATAACTATGGATTAAACTGAGATATAACGCAGCCTTGCTTTTTGACAAAACAAAAATCATTAAACCAGGTACAGCGGCAATTTTAGAAATTTTAAAGATCAAAATAAAATGAGTCCGTATTTCACCCAATCTGAATCTTATAGATTATTTCGTATGGCCATAGTTGCTACCACTAATGCTGAGGACAACAACCTAATTTGATTCATCTTAACGCCATTACTCAATAAAAGCTAGACGAAATACCAATGACAGACGTGCGTGCCGGCCAAAAGGAACTTGAGCCACATTTGCAATTATTACAAAAGGATAAATGACAGTTTATTTCAAAACATATACTGTATTTGATCAGTATTATGTGAGCTTTCAATTAATACATTTACTTTGCAAAACTGAATTACAGATAGGAAATAAATTCAATTTTACTGTGTATCCGAACTTATTGAACACCGTGTAGATTTACCGTTGGAATTTCAGAGTGGTACACCGCATAGTTATAACGCCATTTCTAGTAGAAATCCTCAGATCATTTTAGAAAACTGTCGAGGCACCATTAAGGAAATTTTTAAAACAGCATGTAAATCCCTAAGAGAAATGGTGAAAACTTTGGAGAAAAACTATGAGGAATAACTTGATGATTTTGTGGCTATATCGGTCTCTTTCTACTCATAGTATAAGGGAGTAGAGATCAAAGTGGATAATGAAATGATAGATATGATAGAATTCGCTAGGTAGCGAACAAGTGTGAAAATTTTTATAGAAGGTGAAATTAGGCAAGTAGGCCATGTATTGAACGAATACATCGAATGCGTGAAACTTCTGCCGTGCGACCTGTGCTTTTAAACAGATCGGCTTGGTTGGTAGTTTTCATACCACCTTACCTTACAAAATCATCAAGTTATTAATAGAATACGGTCGATAAATCAGCATATGATATGAAAAGTTTGGCTCAAAAAGAAAAGTGTTCTATCCTATAAGATCGAAAAAGCTAATAGGAAGAACACGCCGCGATATAGGCATACCCCTATGAACGGAGTGCGAATTCCGAAAAAGCTACCGATCGATAGAATTTGTGATGAAAACAGAACAATACATTAGGCAGTCGGGTGCCTGAAACTTTTGCCAGTCTTGGTAAGGTGGTATGAAAACTACCAACCAAGCCGATCTGTTTAAAAGCACAGGTCGCACGGCAGAAGTTTCACGCATTCGATGTATTCGTTCAATACATGGCCTACTTGCCTAATTTCACCTTCTATAAAAATTTTCACACTTGTTCGCTACCTAGCGAATTCTATCATATCTATCATTTCATTATCCACTTTGATCTCTACTCCCTTATACTATGAGTAGAAAGAGACCGATATAGCCACAAAATCATCAAGTTATTAATAGAATACGGTCGATAAATCAGCATATACTATGAGGAATCTTTGAAGGAATTCATGGATAAATAACTGGACATGTACCTGGAGAAATTCTAGAAAAAAAAACCTGAAGGAAGTTTAAACCAGCAAGAAAATCTTAAAACAATGCAACATTGTCTTTTAGGAATTTTCCCAGAATTTTTCCCAATGATTGCTGTAGGGATCTTTTAGTATTTTAACCCTTCAGCGCGCGCGCTGTTGTAAAAAGTACAACACTACCCAAAAACCTCGCTCTTCGTATACAGCGCGAGCGCGGTGCAGTTTCAGCTGCTTGATGGCGCGCGTCCTGGAAGGTTAACTGCGGAGGATGGTATTTTTTGTTTGTGCTGGCATCTCCCCATGTGTTCCTTTTGGGATTTCTTCAGTATTTTCTCAAGACGCTGTCCATCAACTACGTAGACTAATTTTTGACCATTTTTGAACCACCCTCATAGACTTTGTCCATACAAAATTTTCGAAATTAGTATGAAGCTTAGACTGACCAGGCCACTTCCGCCCCCTAACAGTCTCTCTCTTCTTGGCGTAACGTCCTCACTGGGACAAAGCCTGCTTCTCAGCTTAGTGTTCTATGAGCACTTCCACAGTTATTAACTGAGAGCTTCCTCTGCCAATGACCATTTTGCATGTGTATATCGTGTGGCAGGCACGAAGATACTCTATGCCCAAGGAAGTCAAGGAAATTTCCTTTACGAAAAGATCCTGGACCGACCGGGAATCGAACCCGTCACCCTCAGCATGGTCATGCTGAATACCCATGCGTTTACCGCCTCGGCTATATGGGCCCTTAACAGTCTACATAATAACAAACGAGCCCTAAGGAATTCTCCCTGGATAATACTTATCTAAAGTTCAAGTTTCTTTCTGTAAGGCAGCATCCATTTATTACGTAACGCTAAAATCGAGATTTTTAGACCCCCCTCCCCCCTCCGTAACGCTTTTTTGTATGAAAACCCATTTTTTGCATGGACCGTAACGGTTGGCCATACTCCCCCTCCCCCTAGAGCGTTACGTAATTTGTGGACGGCGCCTAATGTCTCACTGGGATTCTCCAGATATTACTTTTTTTCAAATTTCTAAGAATTACACTCACAATGTCCTACTCAAATTCATGCTCATTATTTTAAGAATTCCTCGAAAAAGTTTGTATCAAGTAGTGTATACAAAAACTTCGGAAATTATTTTCATTTCATTCAGGTTTTTTCAAGGGTTTGTAAGGTAGGTATACCGGGCCATACCCTAATATCGTGACCTTAAGGATGCTCTTCACTTCAAACAGCTGCGTAAAATCGAATTTATAATTTTTGTTCTTTTTTCAAACGCTATTTTATTGCTTTATTGTATGTATTAAGTATAATAAATATGATTAGCGGAACTCCAAATGTTTATGTCATGGTTAAAATCGAAATGATAAAACATAAAATATTTGGGTTTTTCGTCTAATACACGGTATTAGGGCTTGGCACGGTAGCTTAATTATGGATGACTATCTTTTTTTCCAATATTTTCTTTGCTAGAAATTTCTTCACAAATCTTCTGGTATATTCTCCTGAATGACAGGCTCTGGCAGATATCTCCAAGAACGCTCTGTAGATTGCTACAGCGATGTTACTAAAAATTCTTGAAGGTATATTGCTGAAAAAAACATTTCAATTTGAGAAAGCTTAGAACATTTAAGATGAACTGCGTTAATGGATTAACTACACCGGCTGTTTTCCTACTCTCCGCATCGACCAATGTGGCGCTAGCTTCTATGCGCGAAAAATCGCTAAAAGTTAATCGCAAAAATAGTGTATGGCGAATAGCATCTAAAGGCAAATTTATCGAAATGGAATACATTATTCGGAAAAATATTTGGTAGTGGTTGTGCACAATGGTGACCACTATTAAGCCTACCAAATATTTTTTCGGGAAATGCTTTGTATTTCAAGTAATTCAAGTTTAGATGCATTTCGCCATACAAAATTAAATTGATTTACTCCTGCTGATCAACTGTGGCTGCGCGCAAAGCAGGTAGTCCATTTACGAATCAACAGTTCAGCTTCCACCCGGCACTCAATTATGTAGTTCATTCCAGTTGAAAGTTTTTCTTTATACACAATTGTGGGTTGTTCAAATTTTAAGTTTAATATATACTGTCCCCACTCGCAAAACAGTCCCATATGAATAGGAAACCCAGCAAAGATGGGACTGTTATGCGAGTGGCGGCAGTATACGTAATGTAGAAAAACGAAATTTTACTTCCACACTCTCGCGGATTTAGCGCGAATTTAATTTCACAATCGCGCGGATTTGGCGCGGATTCAAATTTTGCTCGCGCGGATTTGGCGCGGATTTTTTTCCACGCTTCTCGTAACAACCCTGAAATTAGTTTTGTATGAATAATATTCTGTTATCCCTGGCCAAGTTCGCAGGGGTTGACGGTATTAAAGTGAAGGAGTTTCATTTTGATTGCTATAATGTAGTGTTCTTTAGTGAAACATATCACCTTTTTAAGGTAAATATATAACGAAGCCACACCTTGATTTTTCAAAAACACAAATCTGAAGAACCAAGGGTTGGTTTGCGCTGAAAAGTTGATAGATTGGTCACCACCAGCGGGTCACCAATCGATCATATTTTCAGCGCAAACCAACCCTTGGTTCTTCAGATTTGGGTTTTTTGAAAAATCAAGGTGTGGCTTCGTTATATATTCCTTTCCTGACTTCGTTATACCTTAACACTTTAATGCGCCTCCAACGGTTCATCGCGAACCGGCTGCTGCAGATGGAGTATGACTGATCATATGCATCAGACATGCTCGATAAACACGGAGGAACCGCCGGGGCTCATTAGAGTCTATTCCCAAGCAATAGTTCCAAGTCGGTTGGATTTGAGAAGGTTTTGATGATCGTTACAAATCCTCATAAAAGTATTAGAGGATTTGTGACAAATTTGTTTAACCTTTTACAGCCAGCTGACTTCAAAATGTTGTTTGGGCTTTCTTTTTCACGTTTCTCGGTTGATTTTGATTTGTAGTATATTAATGTCATAGTCGCTTTTTCGATTTTTTACAATGTTAGGTTGGTTTTTTTTTTCTTTAAATAAAGCAATTAAAATCAACCGAAAAAATAATAGTGGGAAGGAGATTTGCAGCACTTAATTGTGCTGATAGATTCGAAGCTAACGTGCCAACACTTAAACGCATTGTTGACGTCAAAGCGTTCGACGTGACATTTTGGACAAAAACAACAGACTGCTTTTTAGTAACTGAACAACGTTACTTTCGTATGACTAGGTTGACATTTCTAAGCCACGCATGAGAAAATGGCATTGTTTATTGAGGTAGGACCGATAGGACAATTGAACGAATTTGAATATTTTTCATAGTATTTGTAGGGGGATGAATACATAATAGTTGACAAGCAATTTTTGTTTAATTACAATCAATTGACTAACTTGGCGTATTTTTGTTTATCTCTTAGATGGTATTATAACACCAACAGAAAAATATCAGAAGTTCAGTTACATGTTTCTGTGGGTTTTGGACCGATGATAATTTAAGGACACAAAAATATGAACACAGAGAAGTAGAAAACGATTAGCAAAATCAAGAAAACAATTTGACACAGGATCGACCGTATTTTAACATAAGGGTTCGACTGATTCGATAAAAAAAACTAGCATGAGACACCTGACTTAACGAGGAGAAAAACATATTGAACCATACCACAAAACCAAACAAGAAGACAAATACAAACCGTGTGAACATAACACTACATAGGCAAATCCTGACTGACTGACCATTTGAAAACTTTCCAATCTTCTACCTTAACTTTCTGAGTCAGTTTGCAACAGTATCTTGATGGATGTCATTTTCCGCGTACGTGTGTCTGGCAAACTGCTTCTGAAAGATTACGTACTCTTTCATATTTTCAGGTCTGTAGAGGTTTCAACTCTATTCAGAGTGCAGCTAGAAACCTAGCAAAAAAAATACACCAGTTCAGTAACAAATTTTGAAAACGACGTATAATCAATGGTGTAGCATTGATTACACTAGTTTACGGCATTTTTGAACTCAGTAAGCTGATGATCGTTTTTGGTGTAGAATCGTGCCCTGAGTTCGAAAACGCGAAGGAAAAAAAATACAGTAGAGCGGATTTTTTTTCGACTTTCCATACAAGGTTGATGCTTTGAAATCGATTTTTGTTCTATTTTTAAGCAAAGTCGCTCACTTCACACATCTCATTCTCGGTAATCAATGCTCCGATTGAGCTGAATTTTTTACTGTAACTCACCTACATATGATATGTCAAATAATCGTTGAGAAAGAATTTTTAATTTTTTTTTTCTTATTGAAAAAAATACATTTCTCCATATATTTTTGAAAAATTTGCTAAAATTTACGGAGATCGTCCCCAAAACTCGCCAATATCTTGAATTTCATTAATCTGACGCAAAACCTGCATTCAGATGATCGAATGGTATTATATTCAGCTTTTAATTTATGGAAAAAGATTTAAAATTGGTTGAACAAAACGCAATATATTTGAATTTTATTAAATCCCATATTTTAAAAAGCTGTAAAACTCGATATTGAGCTAAAACTCAAAAACTGTTCTACTTTAAATTTTTCAAAGCGCGGTTTCGAAATCAGCGCTAAATTATGCTTCAAAAATTTTGGTCGTTGACAGAAGTTCACGACTTTCGTTTTATTTTGTAAACTAGTGTTATACGTCGTTTTCAAAATTTGTTACTGAGTTGTAAGATTTTTAATAACTTATCCAGATTCAGCATCATGAAACGTAGTTTGTTCAACAATTTTCCAATCTTAGAATATTATGTTGGTTGATCAACATCACCCCGGATTTGAAGTTTTCAAATTTGACCACGTGAACATTTTTTATAACATGCAGCAGTTTCTTGTAAGAATTTCATTTACGAAACTTCATACAGGCCCACTCAGTACATGTTTGAAAAATATTTGTTTGGAATTATATGCATAGCGCCTGATTTTATTGAAAATAATAGAAGAAAAGTGATCAACTCCCCCCAGATTACGGTACTAAATTATTGGAAATGCCGGAGATCATGTAAATATTTTATAATGCATATGGAGCTTCCCGGAGGCACAGCCCTTACAGTTGGTAATGTTGCGTAGCTCAACAAAGTTGTTGTTTAGGCTGTAGAACTCATGATCTGAGTTGTAGAACAGTTGGGATAATCCTGAATATCCTTAAAGTGTCTCAAAGGCTCTGCTAATATTCTATAAGCTCCAATAAGCCTAGTTGATCGTGTAACGTAACTCTATGTAACTAAAAAATAAGCTCCAGTCTCTGTAGATCCTATATTTTAAACTTCATGTTAGCTTGGATGACCTAAAACATCGCAGTTGGTATCTGAATGTTTGTAGAACTTTCAGAAGATTCACTGGACATTGTAGATAGCATATCGCAGTTTTTATGATGTAGAAAATTACTATTACAACCATAGGTTTTATATTGTAAACTCAAGGACAGTTTGGATGACCTAGCAAATCTGAAAGTCACTTCAATGTTTTCGGTCTTCAAAACTATAGAAATACGTTAACAAAACTGTATAATAACGTTTGGAAAAGCAGTTTTTATTAAAACTTGTTTATCGAGTCACGACTAACAATCCAATAGGGCTAGTTTTAACATTGAATTACTATCCGCGAATACGGTATCGATAATATCCAACTACTGGCAACCGGAGCCGGCGCACATTCGACTTCTCCACAACAAACCTGTCAAAGCAAAAAGCTTACTACAATGAGGCTCTCCCTCTCTGCTAGTTGAGAGAACCATGAGTATCAAGTGCGAGAGTCATCAAAATAGCCATCAGCAGTAGCAGCAGAAAGGAAAATTGCATTCGCATCGCCCCGCATAGACCATATACTGTCTGTCGGTCGTTCGATCGGTCGGGTGTTCTTTCGGTTGGCGAAACTTACGTAATTTTCGCGACAGAAACCAGAGGGAACTATCTAGATTCCTTCTGATTGTTCTGGGGCTGCGTTATCGAATTCGAGAGCCATATTTTGTAGCTGGAAGTGCGAGGGTGCTATTATAGTGGAAATTAGTGTGTTGAGTGCTTGGAAATCGATCCGAAAAGTGAGGGCAAAACGCCAGAAGAGCTTCCTGTCCACCTTCGAAAAAAGCGAAAAGGATAGGAGTTATACCAGAAGTGTAGTGAGTGCATTGTGTGGCGAGAAATCGATTTTGGTGCTGTAACCAAGTGGTCACGTAATAAGGCGGAAAAGGCCCACTTCTTTGATTGACCGGAGAAGAATAGAAGAAACAAAATGTTTGCAGTCTGTAAAAACGGCGGCCTGCTGGTCAGCAGTATGCAAAGGTCAGTATTATTTCCCACTTAGTTCGTTGAACCATTTGCTTTGCGAAAAACTATATCTGTGTATGTCGATTATGAATCTATTTTCGAATTGTCACCTCCCCCGCCCACAAAAAAAATCGGAAACATTGTGGGAATCTGATGCCAAGGATAAAAATATTTCAATCTGATCAAATTTAGCCGTCTCTAACGTAATGGGACGAGTCATACGGTCTTGTAGCCAGTGCATTTACTCATAGGCAAGGTGTGCGCTCTCTCGGTGTCGGGTATAATATATTGCATGGGTTGCACAAGGCCCTTGCGCGCTGCGATGTGGATATGGCCATGAATGCTGGTGCACTGATGCGATCTCTGGTGTGTGAAACTGAGAGGAGAGAAAACTGAGAGTTTTGATTCTGATCTTCCTCCCCCGTCGGAAAACGGGGTATGCACTTCATGATAGCAAACCAAAACAAACAGCATATGGCCCTTTAAATGCCGTTGTTTTCAGATTATTTTTTATTTGTGGATCTGGTAATATGGATTCATTGAGATCACTTTGACAACGAGCACATGTCTGATATTTTCTGCAGGGATGAAAACACTCATTTGTACTCAGATATATTCAATTGCTATTATCTCAGCTCAGAAGCCTGCAAACAAAAAACAATGTATGAAGGACTTTTACCTACCAGTTTTATCTAAAAGTTCGCCGAATAGAGCAAGGGTCAAAAACGCATATTGAACCCGTAAGACAGCAATGAAGGTGACTCTCCACACGATGTATGCAAATTATGCTCACTCCGTGGAGAGTCGCATTCATAGCTCTGCCACGATTTTGATATACGTGTGCGACCCTTACTTTGTTCGACAAACTTTTAGATAAAACTACAAAGTAAAACTCCTCCATACGCGGTTTTTTGAATGCAGGCTTCTGAGCTTAGAGAATAGTAAATTAGTGTATCTGAGTACAAGTGAGTGCTTCCGTCGTTGATTTTCTGAAGTAATTCAATTTTAAAGAAACTATGAAAGATTAGTGTCAAAATTAAGTGACATGATATTTGTTTTTATTTTTTGAAGAGTAAGCAGGCCAGAATAAATTCGTGCAGTGGACTATAAAAATTGGTTTGACACTTGTAGGACCGGTACTGACGCTGTAAGGGCGTGGCAAACTAGATGTTGGTCACACGAACACTCGCGACATTAACATTCTGTAGCTAGTTATTCTACTGTATGAAGCTTGAAAAGCAAGATTTGCTGTCAGCATAACACGGCTTGCTTTGCAATAAATGTTTCTCTAATAAATTATTTCGTACGGGCCAACTAGGATGGGTGTTTTCTGTATCGCACAGCACAGGCTACTCCCTGTCTACTTCCGAGGAACCTTGATCAGTCGGAAGGGAGCATCCACAAATGAAGTAGTCGTTCCCATTGGGAATAGTCCTCTGGAGAACTCTCCAAGAGTCCGTGCTCAGGTCGTTCTGGATCTCTATGAATGGTTTTATCTCCTCATTGGATTTCGTGGCGATTTTTGGCAGATAGGCTACCATGATTTCCGATCTAGGAATATACTTTTCGTCAAAAGCTCGTTAAGAGTTCTCCCACCCTCCCACACTTGTATGCTAGGAGTGCTGTTTTTATTGTGCAGCCTCTGAAGATCGGTTTTACTGTTGTTCCCCGCTTCTCAACTACTTCATTAATTATGGTGTCTTCCAGCAAAATCAGTGGTTGTGTTGTTAGAGTTGTCGTTAGGTATTTCTTTGGAATTATTTCTATCCGTACTTAGCTCATAACTCCCGTGTGAAGCGGTTTTTGAGTAGTGGAGTGCGATTCCTCTATCTTATTGTCCTGGACTTTCGGATTCCTGGGTTGGGTACGCTTACCTCCTCTTCTCGGGGGCTTTGTCCCCGTTTCTTTTTCGCTCGGACCAGTGTGTTTAGCTGGGCCCTTCTTGAGTTTATCCTGGGCATTTATATTCCCGGACAGTTTTATTGTCTCTTTGTAGCCTGCTGTTCACCGATGCACTATGGGGCGGCTCATTACAAACAGGTGGCCAAAAGTATTTTCGTGTCAATTGCATATGTCTTGCTCCTATTCGTAGGATTTATGCCTGGAAAACATGTTGAATAGGATGTTTTAACATGACAGTTTCCAACAGCATGAAATTATAAGGGCATTGCATACTTTTAGGCGTTTAAGGATTTCTGTTCCTATTTACAAAATGTATTCCAATTCGTGAAAACACGCTTCGCTAAGAGATCCAAGACCAGATTTAGACTGCACTATGATTGATCTACCGAGAAAAGCGACCATGACGACCAAATGTTTCCTCAGCGGTATTTAATGGCCAATAGGGTGCTTTTATATAGCTATATCTCAATCATCGCCGACAACTTGATTGGAATTGCAGAATAGCAGCTAGTAACAGCCAAATTTGATTTCAATGTCTCCCAGAGATCCTAAACAAAGACATAGAAGTAGTTCCGGAGCGAAACTTTGCGAAACTTTTTTTTTTGTATGGGACGGTCTGTATGGAGAAAATTTGATTTTTTTAATGTGGTATCATTTAATAGTTTTACAATCAGCATTTCTACGTCTGATACATCATTCGAAAGGTTTATAAGCAAGCTTTTAGAAACTACTTTAAAAGTATGACATTTTTCATTTAAGCAAAAGATATGTAAAGTTGAACATTTCATTCGTTCTACCAAAAATCGGCAATGGTCTCATTCTGCTACTAATATCTCGATAAGTATAGGAATTAGCAAACTAATATTCTAGGGTTTACTGGTCCAAGTGGTATACTTTCAACTACCGAAGTCAATTTTCGATTTTTGGCCACCTGAATCCCCTTAGTGCGGTATAACGTTGGTAGGCTTCCTGGCGGCCTTGTGTAGCCTGCCAATGGGCGTGAATGCGCCTTCGTTTTCTTTGGGTGTTGTTTACTTTCCCCACTAGATAGATCAACTCTGGGCCTTTTCGCTGACTCTGGCTGCGAAGTTTCGCACGGTTTTTGTGCTAGGCGATAGGCCTCCGCCTTGATCCAACAGCTTTTTCAGACGCTTTTTCCCAGCTTCACTCAGCTTAACCCAGTCTGGGTTCTGAGGTTCGCACGGTCTAGCCACAGCTGATTTGATAATGTTGTTTACTCCATTGTCCTCGCCACTATCTTCCATCTCGGAAGTTTTTTGATGCGGTCAAGTTGATTGATGGACAGGTGGACGGACATGCTTTCCAGTGATTTGCTGTCTAACTGGGCTTCGATTTGCTCCAGAGAGTCTCCCTGGTCTGTGTCCATCTTTTCCGGCTGAGAGAGGTAGCCGGTACCTTTTTTTGCTTATATTGTTGTTACTCATTTTTATCCAACGAGTCAAACGGGAAGTAAAGGTCTAGGCATGGGTCGGATTACACCGTATCTTCGGGTCATCACCACTCTCTCTCTCTTCTTGGCGTAACGTCCTCATTGGGACAAAGTCTGCTTCTCAGCTTAGTGTTCTATGAGCACTAGTATGGGACCCACTGTCATGCAAAAAATAAATAAAAAATAAAGCTCTCAGTTAATAACTAAAAACAAAACAAAAAGCCGTTCGTTGGATCACTAATCGGTAATAAATCAATAACTTTTTCCACAAGCATCCAATTGTTTTGCGGTCTTCGAAGGAAAATTTCATAATTGATTTTTCTACAAGAAGCATTGATCAATTTGAATTAAGGAGACAAAGACCGACCTCAGGGATTTTTTTGTTTGAAAGTGTAACTTTTCCCATAGTAAATCCTATGAAAACTTTGAACCGCTTGCGCTAAATTATAGTTTCGCCGATTGCGCTGAAATTTTGTACAGTTCATATATGACCTAAATGGGATCAAAAAAGTCGACTGGAGCGAGGATTTGATGTTTGTCCCATACTAATGAGCACTTCCACAGTTATTAACTGAGAGCTTCCTCTGCCAATGACCATTTTGCATGCGTATATCGTGTGGCAGGCACGAAGATACTCTATGTCCAAGGAAGTCAAGAAAATTTCCTTTTACGAAAAGATCCTGGACCGACGGGAATCGAACCCGTCACCCTCAGCATGGTCATGCTGAATACCCGTGCGTTTACCGCCTCGGCTATATGGGCCCCACCACTTATATCCTCCTCATTTACACGGGAATAGGCAGCAATGATTCACATTGATCTTAGACATGCACGATGTGCATGACGAATTTTGCGCCAACCCTTCTATGGGGCTGGCAGCACCCTCTCAGAATCAAATGAAACTTGATGGACATAAACAAGAGGCGTTTCTAAGCAACTTTGCATACTTTGTTTTTCGAAATTTTTCAAGAGTAACGTTTGAAGAGGGCCTAATTTTTTTTCATTGATTTTTTTAAATCGATGTAACTCAAAAATGACAAAAGCTACAAAAAAGTGTTGTGTGGCGGAGTATCGTGAAATTCTTTGAAGTTTTGTAGAAAAATATCATAAAAATATAAAACTACTTTCTACACTGAAAAAAAGGTTTTAAAAATTAAAATCAATATTGCAAAAAACCCTATGTTTTTAAATCGATGATTTTTTTTTTTTTTTTTTTTTGAGAAAGGTATTTCAATTACCTACATTTTCTCCGACCAATGTTGCTGTGACATATTTAAGGAAAAAAAGTTTTTCTAACAAAAACTTTTTTCATTTCTTCATTAAAAGAATATTTTTCAGCGTGTTTCGTGCCAACATGACCATATAGGCTCAGTAGCCTCTCATCAGCCGATGAAACTTTATGGATGTATAGAAATTCGTTTATGAAGCAATTTGCTGTTATTCCCTGTTGCAGCCAGAGAGGGAAATGTCGGCCAAGTAGCGTTTGACTCTGGGAATACCAGCAACCATGTTGACAATTATGTGGTGCCATGCCCATGGCGCTTACCTCTTGTTGAAAGACAGTTGTATTGACGGCAACAATTCTCTCTGGATGTGACAGCAAATGGAAGGTTGGACTGCAGCGCTTTATTCAGATCGCGGAGAAACAGTTTCCACAAATGCGAATCGCTTGTCCACTTTCCGTACAACAATTATCGATGCTGCCCAGTCGGAAAATTGAGCAAGAGAATCTATGTCGTTGTCCTCGAGACTCTGGAGCTTCGCTTCTGCTTCAGATTCACCAACCGATATAAGATTACAATAAAGAACTCCAAATGACACTCTTGCGGGAATCGCAAAAAATACTCCTGGAGGATTCAAACAAGGACCTCTCGAAGATTTGCTAGAAAGCAATCCTGGAAGATTTCCACAATAAACTGCAGGAGAATTCCGTAAAAGCACCCCTTGAAGATTCCCAAAAGTAACTTCTGAAGGATGAAAACAAAGAAATCATATAGGATTTACAGACGGAACTTCTGGAAGACTAGCAGAAGGAATTCCTGGAGGATTTCTCGACGGCAATTCTTAGAAGATTCCTAGAAGCAACCCTTAGAAGATTCCTAGAATGAACATATAGGGGATATCGTAGGGGAGAAGTTCTTAAGACGTTCCTGGAAATAAATCAAGGAGATCATAGAGCAGACCAAGACCGAATTTCTGGACAAAATCGAGATGACATAGCTGCTGAAATCCAAGAAGAAATTCCTAGCTGAAGCCCACAAGTACTTGTGATGTTTATTAGCCTTGTATTCGGTGCGCAATCCCAGAAAGAACGCCAGAAAAAATAATTTGAAAAATTTATGATAAAAAACTTTCGGAGGAACCCCATAAGAAGCTCCTGGAGAAATCTTAGAGAGAAGTTGTTGGGAAATTTCAGAAACCAACTTCAGAAGAAAACCTCGGATGAACTTCTTTAAGAATTTCAAAAGAACCATCTGAGTAAAACCCAGAATCAATTTCTTAAGGAATCTCAATACCTGGTGAGAAGGAATGCCCATAGGCACTCTAGAAGGAATTTAAAAATCTGGTTGATACTCAGAAGGATATTATATTCTTGGAGGAATAACATAAGGAACCCCTGCCTAAAGAAAACTTGGTAGTAGTTTTGGAGGAATTCCAAGAGATTGCATAAAAAATCCTAAGATAATTTGTAAAAATTTTGCAGCAATCGGTGAACGTTTTCGTGGAATAATCTCAGAAGAAACTCTTGGTGTCCTGGTGGAACTTCATATGGAAATTCCTACGAAAAAGCTCATGTAGAATCCCTAGAGGATTTGATTTTCCAGAAGAACTCCTGGAGAGATACACAAGGAACTTCTGCGAAAACCAGAAGAAACTCTTTGAAGAATACAAAAGATTTTCATCCAACGGCAAGCCAAGAGAACTCTCCCATCGATAACTATGGGCATTCTAACTTAAAGAGTGGCTGGCTAAGTTTTAATGGGAACGTAAAGCTTAAAAAGAGAAAACGAAAAAAGAAGTTACTCAGTTATACATGACCGATTGCTGCAGAACTTGTTGGTCATTGAACTCATTTCTTCATTTGGCTACCAAGAAATTGGAAGCTTCCGACGTTCTTCACTGCTTGCTCAGCTACCGCAAAACTGGAAGGGTTAATCGTGTCTACATCCAACGATTTGATCTTGTTGACGCTGATGGTAAGACCTGTCGCCGAGGGGCGTTCGGTAAGATCATCGAGCTTACTCTGCATATCAGAGCGCCGTTGTGCTGAGAGAGTAACGACATCAACCAGTTCAAAGTCATTTAAGTGCTCCATGGTAATGGGCTGCCACATCAACCCACGATTTGGTTCACGATCAATCGCACCTACCAGGATCCCGTCGATTACGATGAGGAACAGTTGCGGTGATAGCATATATTCTTGCCTCACTTCAGCAACGACCCGGATGGGATCGGACAAGACACCGTAATGCAGCACGAAAATGCCCTGTACTGTGCTTCAATGAGGCAGATGATATTCTCACGGACAGCCTTGCGCCTGACGGCTAGGAAGTCCGCCCAAGCTTGTTTGTCCCGTCTACAGGAACGGAACTGCGGCTTTGGCTCCGCGTGTTTTCGCTCGCTTTATCGCGGCTTTGGAGTTTGCTTGCTCCTCTTACTTCCTCCAAATATCATCTGTGATCCCCTGCTTTCTCTTCTTGCGTTGCTTATCTAAATTATTCTCCCTGGTGGCGATGAAGGCGTTTTCTATGGCATTCCATTGATCTTTTATGCTTCCACCTTCCGGAATATTCGCAGTACGGTTCTTCAGCTCCTCGACGAAGGACCTTTTCACTGCAGCGTCTTCCAATCGGCGTGAGCCGAAAGGTCTGAAAACCCCTGCACTAGTCGATGCGGAGAAAGAGCGATCCCCTAATCACCATGTTATTGATTGTTGCCACAAAACTCTGCCTACAGCTCAGCGTTCTCTCTGATTTCTCCGAGGCCATGGCGTCCCATGACGTGCTCATAGTCTGAGTTGTCGGAACCAACCTTCGCGTTGAAGTCGCCCATGAGGATCTTGATATCACCTTTCGGAGTCTTGTCCACGACAGCGTTCATTTCACTGTAAAAGTTAACTTTAGCTTGCATTTCGGTAGCATCGGATGGCGCGTAACATTGGATCATGATAACTGATAAGGTTTCGAAACCGTGTTCGGAATCTGGCCACAATTATCCTCTCATTAATAGGTTACCACTTTAGCCCAAAATCACATTGTTGTGCTCCAATGCATTGATTAGATGCCTGAAAATGACTTAAACTTCTGCCCTTTATAAACAATCAAAGATCGAAGTTTCAAAAAACGAAATTCAATCATTCAGATCAAGCTCAAGATTTGGAAACGTGCCAAAAACTTCACCCTGCCAGAGACAAGTTCACATTCATCGAGGGGCATAAACCCCAATTCTAGCTGTGATCAAAATTAACGGTCACTTAAAATGATTTCATCTCTGGGTAGCTGGCACAGTGGCACTGATTCGTATATGTACGTACAAACGTATTTTTACCAGTTGATACTAGCGAACCGGACCGATTGAAGCCGCTAGTTGCCAACAAGCTATACCGATATGTATATTTGTATCCAAAGATATCCTATGCTATCTATCTACAGAAGCGAATTGGCTGCTTCGGTTCATTTGTTGGTGTCACACAATCAATTTGAAGCATCACACCATCACATAACCGGCACCGAAAGTTTGCCAAAGTCAACTCCTATACGAGTGCAGTTTGCTTTTGCCTGCAAAGCATCGGTTATTTCGATCGGCGGGAGTAGCAACCAAACAGCCAAACACGGGAATTTGATACCCATGACCTTGAACCGGTATCAACAACAGAGCTAAAGAGAAGCAAGAGACGACGATTAGCCCCCGCTGTGTTTTCTTTTAAAATCTTATCTGAAACTCGCTTTTATATCTGTATAATTAGAAGAGATAAGAGTAATTTATTGCTTTGTTTGGAGATATCTAGATAAGTATTGCTCCTTTCATGAGCGATAGAGCAAGTGTACTTTATATACCTACCTGCCACCTGTTTGAAACAGAACAAATCAGATAATATGAAATGCATGCCAACTGTAGACGATTTCCTCGCACCTTACGTGCAACTATGCTCATGAGACCTAAACGTCTACCGAAGAACGCTGTATAGCTTCCATATGACTGTTTGTACAATAATAGCGAAACTAGTCAGTGGATGGTAGTGCTAAATGTGTGTATCCAATGCATATTGCTACCTTTCAATTCCGTAGCGTCTCGTTCATCCATACATTACTAACGCCTTGTTGTGTGTAGCTAATGTAGACCGAGTGATAGTTTTATTTGTGTAGATACAGGGGATAGACAAAATGATCGGGACAGGCAAAATTTTCACATTCCAAAAAATGTTCAACTAGCTGTAACTTTTCGAAAAGAGCATCAAATATTCTCAAATTTTTACTGTAAGTTCTTCAACTAGTTGTGTATCAGTATACAAAATTTGGAAAAGATCGGACAATTCTTCACGAAGTAATAAAGATTTTTGAAAAAGGTAAAATTATCAGATAGCCAACTTTGAGCTGTTATATCTCCGGATTCAATGAACCGAATGCAATGAAATTTTGACCATTCAAGACTTGTATAATGAGCTATGAAAAACCATTGACTTATCTTGATATTTTCAACACGGAAGAAAATTATAACGATTAGATTATTTTTCTAATAAAACACCAAATTATCCAAAACATCAACATCGTTACAAAATTCAAGATACTAATTATAATTCATTTAGTTTCCCTCTAATTGGCTTATATATAAATGCGTTTTGAAGGAAAGTAACAACATAGCCTCCAATAAATTGAAAAAGTAATGGGATGCATATTCAAAATAGACCAATTTACTAAAAAATCGTGAAAAAAATAAAATCGCTATAACTTTTTCGCTTGTTAAAAATTTCAAGTTAAGTCAAATGTTTCCCAGAGTTCATTATACAAGTCATGAATGGTCAAAATTTCATTGCAATCGGCTCATTGAATCCGGAGATATAACAGCTCAAAGTTGGCTATCGGATAATTTTATCTTTTCCAAAAATCTTTATAGCTTTGTGAAGAATTGTCCGATCTTTCCCAAATTTTGTCCACTGATACACAACTAGTTGAAGAACTTACAGTAAAAATTTGTGAATATTTGATGCACTTTTCGAAAAGTTACAGCTAGTTGAACATTTTTTGGAAAGTGAAAATTTTGCCTGTCCCGATCATTTTGTCTATCCCCTGTAGAATGCCGACCAACTGTTATTGACTATGACTGTGTATTTTGGAGAACATGCCTGCTAGTGCTAGGACTTATAGAAATATATGTATATCGTTTCTTTCATTTTAATTCTTGAATTAGGGTGTTCATCATTATCAGCTGATGCCTTAATGTTTCCCTATGCCACAATCGATTAGATAACTTTTCTCATGAAGCCTTCTTTCTTGACATGGTTCTAACCGAGCACTGTAGATATTTTTAGCTTCCCTCTCAGCTGTTGTCATTGCCAAGTTGGTCGAAAAGATGCAACCGTACCATTCAACCACGGTTCGCGTAATGTTTTTAAATATAGACGTCAATTTGATGTCAATGTCTTTCTGAAAAGCATTTTGTCGGTATATTATGTGATGTAGCTGCTACATAGCGTCACTTGGAGATAGAAGAGTGTAAACAATCGCCAACCGCTTTATTGATGGTTTCCGTTCTCACGCGAAATCTACCTAGATATATGTAACGATATCATCCTGAAAACAAATTGATTATCGATCAGCCGGTGGAAAGTTATCATTTATAATTTACACCTCTTAGCCTTTTACGGCTTTAGGAAAAGTAAGCGGCAAATATCACTCCAGACATGCCAGCAAGATGCCGTGTTACTTAAAAGTTGAATAATAATAAATAAACAAGAATGCATTTTTGATTATCACCACAATGCAACCACTTTCTACAGCCGCACCCTGAATTTCACACTCCTAGCAATGTCTACGACGCAAATAATATGTAAAACGATATCTTTTCACTAGTGTTTGTAGAATATATGATGCATGTGCATCAATTTAATAATAGGGTACCTGTACCAGTTATGGCACTACCTAAGGAAAACTATTTGTACAAAAATAACGAGAAGACCAACGAATGTCTTCAATATGTTAAAAGATAGCTTCGTTTCCATACTTTACAGAAAAAATATACAAACTGAGCCAAAATTACTTTTAGTATTCATTAGAGCGTGTTGTCAATGATAGGAACCCTGTACCAGTTATGGTTACATTTTTTAAATTCGGTTCCTTTTCGCACTATTTGCATGCATTCCTCATGGGATTAGCCATAACTGGTACACTATGGCGAAAAGGGTGCAAGGAAGCCGAAATTTTAAGGAAAATTAATTATTTCTACCTTAATTCGAGCAAAATGTGGAGTTCAAATCAGTGCAACCATCTTTTGTGAACGTGATCTATTGCTCACATTATTTTTTTCTTATTGATTAACATCATTAAAGAGTGAAAATCAACTATGACGAACAATTGATACTATAGCCATAATTGGTACACTTACCCTATACCTATTTGTCTTTACAAAAAAAGTTTTTTTTCGAAGATTTTGACAATTATTTTCTATTGCCGCACTTCGGTAATAGAACTGTCTTAAGTGACAACTGATCATTATAAAGTTAAAAACTGTCGTCAAAGTTATGGAAAGTTGAATACGGATCTTATAATATTTCTGGGATTCTAAGATAATAACGTACTTGATGGGCTATGCCGAAGGCAGCATTCGCCTGCACTGGTCTCGGTTCGGGGCCAATCGCTTCCAGTCGCCCTGAACGTTTAGGTCCTTAGGTGCTCATCAACTGCAAAATGTCTACTCGCGAGGAGCCTTCCGCGAGTCTGACGGCCTCTTTCTGGTTCTCTACTGAATATGGTTTAGCTTGTCGTTCCTTCGGCTTATGAGCGACGTGCCCAGTCCACCGCAGCCTGTCGTGTTTCATTCGCTTCACTATATTCATTTCTTTATATATAAATACTTGGTACAGTTTGTAGTTTATATGAGGCCGCCACATTTGCCGGCGAGTATTGTTCGCAGTACTTAACGTTCCAAGACTCCAAAGGCTCTCCGGTCAACTTCTTCAAACGTCCACGATTCATGGCCGCTCTCCTTCTCGCTTCTTCCTGTGCTATGTTGAACAGTTAGTTCGAAAAAGCATCACTCTGTTTCAGTTCGTCTAAGGTTACGAACGATGACAAAATTTCATCTGCAACCCGTATACTTGATTTCGATGCGTCAAGCGTCGCATGAATCAGCCTAATCAGCTTCGCCGGAAAACCATATTCAATCATAATCCGCCATAACTAGTTTCTATTCACTGAATCGTACGCCGCCTTGAAATCAACAAACGCAGATGATAAATCTGCAAGTTGTACTTCAGATATTTATCGATATTTATCTGCCTCAGGGTAAACATCTTATCCGTCGCTGATAGACCCTCTCGAAAACCCGCCTGTTATTCGCCGACGAAGGACTCCTCAATCGGTTGTCAGCCTGTTAAACAGAATTCCGGACAGAATCTCATACGCAGAATTGACAAGTATTATTCCACTGTAGTTCTCGCACTCCAATCGATGCCGTTTCTAGTATGAAGGGCAATCAACCAACCAACCATTAATTCCGCTTGATTATCTAATGGAATTCCATGAGTAGTTTATGTTTAGATACCTAAAAAAGTTGCTGATTCTTGAGATTTTTCCGGAAGTTTCTTTCGGGAATTAACCAGACACTTCTGTTCCAGAAAGTTCTCAAAGAATATGGATTCTCCATTCTGGATATTACCCTATTTTATCCAAAAAGATAATCTTGAATTTTTTTCTAAAAGGTCCTATGGATTTTTTTTTCAGAAATTCTTACGGGAATTCTTCTATATTAGTTTTTTTTCCGGAGGAGTTTCATCGGGAATTCTAGCAGCAGTTCTTTTTGGGATCTTTTTTCTGGGTTAACTCTGGAAATCTTCCAGAAGTTCCTTCTAAAAATCATCCACGAAATCCTTTTCTGAATTCTTCAAAAGTTCTTTTTGGAATCTACCAGGAATCCTCTCTAGGCGTGTTGTTATGGGATCGTTATGGGAATTTTCTAGTAAGTCCTGCTAGTAATTTTTCATAGGTTTCTTTTGGAAATCCCCCACGAGTTTCTGGCGAAAACCGAAGACCACATTATCAAGAAGACTTGCAGCACTGCTGAAAATCGGGAGTCTCTGCTAGCAGCGCCACCCCGGATGAAGGTGGCACTATTCATGATAGTATGTGTAAATTTTCATATTTGCACCAATACACTCTTACACTTTTACACAAAAGTACCACCTTAGCTCACCAGGCGGCGGTGTTGTCGGTGACGGTTGTCGTTAGTATGGGAAAATACCAGAGTTGCATGTCCTCTTAATGAAGTAGTCTTCGCGAAAACCCTAGATCAAATTCCTGGAATAATACCTAGAAGTAATTTCTAGGGTAATCCTCAAAAGTAAGGTGGGGCGAAAGTTCGACCTTAATTGATTTTTTTTTTTCAGTAAAAAGAAAATCGCGTTAGGTACTGTTCCTTTGAATTCCACTAAGAATTTGCATCCTTTGACAGATACGTATTTCGACCTCAACCGTAAGGTCGTCTGCGGTGTCTTGTACTTGACTCGACTGAAGCAGATGAAATTAAAAGAATAAGGAAATGAAACTATCTCGGCAGGGCTTTTATTTTGGGAACTTTTCCGCTATAACTCAGTCTTTTTTGAACCCATCGACAAAATTTTTAGAACGCGATGAGATAGGTATAGTACCTACCTTGATACCTTGTTGGCTACAAAGTAACTTAACTACAATGCCGAGCGTATAGTAGAGCACCATCTTCGTCGGTCTTGGGCGATGTTTCTCCAGTTTCCCCGAACGTGTAGGGATCGTAGATCTTCTTCAACCGCGTGCAGCCAGCGAGTTCGCGGCCGCCCACGAAGTCGCCTACCTCTACCGGGTTCTCTGCTGAATATTGTTTTCGCTATTCTTTCTTCCGACATTCGCACTACGTGTCCAGCCCACTGAAGTCTGCCGTATTTTATACGTTTCACAATATTCGCATCTTCGTACACTTGTCTGTGCCACACTCCATTTTCTTGTTTCCCACCGAGAATTGTCCACAGCACTTTGCGCTCAAAAACTCCAAAAGCTTTTCGGTCTACCTCCTTTAACGTCCACGCTTCGTGACCGTAGAGGGCAACCGGAAGAATGAGCGTCTTATACAGAGCGAATTTTGTTTGCGTTTGCAAGTTACGGGACCTAAGCTGACTACGCAATCCGTAAAAGGCCCTATTCGCAGCTGCAATACGCCTTTTCACTTCACGGGAAACGTCATTGTCACATGTCACAAGTATTCCAAGATAAACAAGTTCTTCAACAACTTGAAACACATTCCCATCAATCACTACCTCAGCACTAACACCACTAGGCCTGCTTCTGTCTCTACCCGCTATCATGTACTTCGTCTTGGTAGAGTTAATCATCAAGCCTATCCTCGCTGTCTCTCTCTTCAAAGGAGCATAAGCTTCCTCCACTGCCCTACGATCGATGCCGATGAAATCAATATCGTCCGCAAAACCGAGGAGCATGTGCGACCGTGTGATGATAGAGCCATTCCTCTGCACGCCTGACCTCCTAATCGCTCCTTCGAGTGCAATGTTGAACAATAAATTTGAAAGAGCATCCCCCTGCTTCAATCCATCCAAGGTCAAAAACGACGTAGACACTTCGTCCGCGATCCGAATACTTGATTTTGATCCATCCAGCGTTGCGCGTATCAGCCTAATTAGTTTCGCCGGAAAACCATGTTCTGACATTATCTGCCAAAGCTCATTTCTTTTCACTGAATCGTACGCTGCTTTAAAAACAATGAACAGATGGTGAGTCTGCAAGTTATATTCCCGAAATTTATCTAGGATCATCCGCAGGGTAAACATTTGATCCGTCGTTGATCGGCCCTCATGAAAACCAGCCTGGTATTCGCCGACGAAGGACTCCTCAAGAGGTCGCAGTCTGTTGAACAGGACACGCGACAGTATCTTATACGCCGAATTTATAAGGGTAATCCCTCTATAATTGGCGCACTCCAGTATGTGCCCTTACTTGTAGATTGGGCATATGACTGGGCAATTCTTCATCCGCCCAAATCTTTATAATAATCTGGTGGATTGATTGATGTAGCTGCTAGCTTCCGTGCTTAAGAAATTCGACCGGGATTTCGTCCTTCCCAGCAGCCTTGCTGTTTTTCAGCTCCTTAAGGGCCTTTTTAACCTCATCCAGTGTTGGTGGTTCCAGTGCTTGACTGTCATCCATTATGTTAATCCTGTTCCTGGGTGCTCCTTCTCTGCTACCATTCAACAAATCTTCGAAGTGCTCCTTCCACCTGGCTGCCACCATTGTTTTGTCTGTCAGCAAATTTCCTTCTCGGTCATTGCACATGGCGGGCACTGGCGCAGTCTTGTGCCGCGCGCCATTGACAGTTGCATAAAACCTCCGCATATCGTTCCTGTCCATACTTTCCTGCGCTTAGCAATAACATTCTCTTCGTGTTGCCGTTTTTTCCTGCGGTAGATTCGTTTCTCTTCTGCTCTTGCAACCCTGTACCGCTCTCTGTTCTGCCGGGTACCGGCCACAAGCATTCGACTTCTAGCGGCATTCTTTTCGTTCGTCTCGTTGGCAGTCCTCGTCAAACCAACCATTACGTTGGCGTCGCTGAGCGGTACCAATCACCTCTTGCGCTGTTGTTGTCACTGCTTCGTGGATAATTCCCCATAAGCTGTTGACATCTCCAGATCCGTTGGTCTCTCCTATCCTCTCGTCTAGCTTCTGATGGTACTGTGCAGCAACCCCTTCGGCTGACAAGCGCTGGATATTGAAACGCATCGTCCTGTTGTTTCTTGAACTCGTGACGCTGGATAATCGCGCCCGAATTTTAGCGGCTACAAGATAATGATCCGAGTCGATATTCGGGCCTCTGTAGGACCTCACATCTATGACGTCCGAGAAATGCCGCCCGTTGACCCGCACGTGGTCTATCTGGGAGCAAGTGTCACCACTCGGGTGTCGCCAGGTGTGTTTTCGGATATTCTTACGTGCGAAGTAGGTACTGCTGATTGCCATCCCTCTAGCAGCAGCGAATGTCACAAGGCACAGACCATTATCGTTGGTAACAGAATGAAGGCTTTCCGTTCCAATGACAGGCCGAAAGAAACTTTCTCTGCCGATCTGCGCATTTGCATCTCCGATGACTATTTTGACATCTTGTTTTGGGCACTCTCCGTAGGCCTTATCAAGGCTCTCATAGAACTCATCCTTCATGTCATCGGGTTTGTCGTTCGTTGGCGCATAGATGCTGATCAGGCTGTAGTTGAAGAACTTGCCCTTCATCCTCAACACACAGATTCGGTCGCTTATCGGCTTCCACCGAATAACTCGCTTCATCTGCTTCCCGATCACTATAAAGCCAACTCCACGTTCTGCCTTATCGCCGCCGCTGTAGTAGATGTGGTACTTGAATGAAGTGTTGGCGATGGGATCCACCGCTCGGAATTCGCGTTCTCCAGTTTTGGGCCAGCGTATCTCCTGGATAGCGGCCACATTAACGCCGACATTACGCAGTTCACGAGCCAGGAGCCCAACACGTGCGGGTTCATTCAAAGTTCTCACGTTCCAAGATCCGACTTTCCAATCGTTGTCCTTTATTCGTTGCCGGGTCTGTTGCCGTTGAATCAATCCGTTTACTCTACTATTGCTTTTCTGGGTGTTTGAAGGTTTTCAGCAGGCTACCTTACCGGGGCCGCGCTGCCTACATTGCGTTGAAGGGGCTGCCTTCTTAGGTATAGCTGACGCAATACAGCATTTCATACTCAGCCGCTGGATGCCAGAACAGACGCTGTTTGAGCCGCACCTCCTTGGTGAACAGACGCTCGGATCGTACCTCCTCAATCTAGCTGAAGTCAGAAGGACAACAGTGCCCAGGCTGCACTACCAGCTAAGCACACAACTCTTAGCTGGCGGTCTTTGTCATCGTTTGACCCGTGGAAGCATGAGGTAGGAACTTGTGAGGACCAGAGCTATGTTGGATGCTCTCCTTATCGACTCACCGTTTTGCAGCCCAAAGTAAACTATCTACAAAACGCTTATTAGACCGATAGTTCGCGACCATAGAGGCATGGACTCTACGCGCAGAGGAACTTGGACCCTTGGACCCTTGGAATTTTCAAACGGAGGAAATGGAACACAAGACTGGAAGAAGGCGAATGAATCACGAACTGCATCAGCTGCTGAGAGACCCAAACCATTGTCCACACCGCGAAATTGGGAGGATACGGTAGGCGGGTCACGTCAACAGGATGTCGGATAGCAACCCGACTCAAATGATTCTCGAGAGTCATCCGTCCTAGGTGGGTCGATCAAATGGAGGACGATTTGCGAACCCTTCTCGCAGGGTGTGGAACTAGAACACAGTCATGGACCGAGTAGTAAGGAGACGACTGCTATATACAGCAGAGGACACTCAGATTTAGTCTGATCTGTAAGTATGTAAGACTTCAGAAACCTGAATCTTCAGGACATTCTGCTGTTCATGACCCGCTGCACAGTGGGAAAAAATATGTATAAAACGCGAATAAATTCTATATCTCTGCTCGGAGTGGATGGATTCAAATGAATTTTTGACACGAACTGCCAAACTCTCTACAGTTTCAGATAAGGAGGGTGTCATTCGCCGCACGATGCTGGAAATCAGTGTATTTAGAAGCTGAGAATCTTGCAAAAATCAACGGTTGAAAAGTTATTAAAAAAGCGCACGAAATCGGCAAAATAAAACACTGTGCATTGGTGAATTTCCATCAAACATCCCTGTTAAAATTCTGATGAAATCTCTGAAATAGATTATTAAATTTCCGTTCGACTTTATTAAAAACCCTTCCGTAACCATCCCCCTAAGAAAAGTTCGGAAAAACACTCTTTTCGCTATAACTTTTTTTTGTTTTCCAATATTTTTCAACCAAATTTTAACACAAGAAGTACATATCTATCAAATTAAGGGATTTGCTAAGGATTTTTGGAATGGACACCTGGTTCCGGAGTTATTTCGGAATCAAAAGGGGTCATTGGAATTGTCCATATTGGGAAAAGTGAATTTTCGATAAGGGAAACGTTAGTTTTCAGACTAAGTGGACTAGAATGTTAGAAAAGTATGTCTGAAAGTTCATCCCGGTCATTAAGTGTCTTGGAACCAGTTTTACGGATGTTCCGAGGAACTGGTTCTGTGTTCTATTTTTGAATATTATTCATTACTATCATACGACATCTCAAACTTCGTCATTTTTCAGCTATTTTTGTGATATTCGAAATACTTTTGGCCATTTTGGAACCAATTTGCGGACTTTACGGGAATCGGTGCCGGTGGTTCCGCAGTCCATTTTTCGAAGATGAATAAACACCATCATGCGACATGTCAAGCTTCATGATTTTGAAACTTATACCATATGAATACATTTGACCATTTTGGAATCCGTTTACCGATTTTCCGGAATCAAGTTTCAGGGCCAAGTTTTAAAAATGGTTCAATACTGTCATGCGACTCTTTATACATCGGCTTTTAAAATACACTATATGTACTGTTGTATGGGATTCCTCCTGGCATTCTTGCTGGATTCTGTCGAACAATCTTCCTACAATTCCTTCAAAAAATTCTCCTGCGATTCCTTCAGGGACTCCTCCATGGACTTCTCCAGAGTACCTCTACCGATTCCTCCAAGGATGTCTATAGGCATTCCTGTTGGCATATATTCAAGGAATTTCATTTAGCATTCCCCCAGCCATTTCTGATGGGATTTCAGAGACATATTATCTCCCGAAATTCTTGTTCTACAGATTTTAGAATCCTTGAATGTTTGCCTTGAATCATCCCAGCAAGAGATTTTTGGAAGGAATCCTAGAAGAAATTCTTAGGAGAATCCCTAGAATAATGCCGGGAGGTATAATTATAGTAAGAATTTCTGGAGGACCACAGCAGGAATTGCTTGAGGAAGGCCAAGAGTAGTTCCTGAAGGAATACCGTGAGAAATTTATGGGGAAATCTTTGGATAAAATCTCCAGGATAAAACATTCTGGAGTAATTACCGGATGAACTTCTGGAGGAATCTTAGGAAAAATCTCTGTTAGAAATCTCAGAAGGGTTCTGGAATTTCTAGATTCTAGTATTTTTAACAGAAATCCTATTCAGGAATTTCTAAAGAAACCCCATCAGGAATGTCTGGAAAATCAAAAGGAAAATTTCGCGAAGAAATACCTAGAGAGATACCTCGAGAAGTCCCTGAAAGAACCGGTAGAGTATTCTGAAGGATCCACAGAGAAGACCCTGATGGAACACAGGAGAAATTTCTGAAAAAAAATCTCAGAAAGATTTCCCGAAAAATTCCAGCAAGATGGCCAAGATAAATGCATAGAGCAATTACTAAAATCATTCCTGGAGAATATCCTGGAGGAGGAATTGCTGGAAGAATCACAGGAGGAGTTAATTGAGAAATCTTCAAGGGAAGGCCAAGAGGAGTTTCAGCAGAAATTCCTAATGAATTTGTGGAGGAATTCTTGGATAAAATCTCTGGACGATTTCCTGGATGAGCCCTTGAAGAAATCCCTGAAAAAAAAACAACTGAAGGAATTTTTAGAAGAATTCCAGGAAGATTGCCCGGAAGGATCACAGCAAGAAAGACAGGAAAAAGCTCTAGAGGAATCCCTAGCAGAACTTCTGAAGGACCACAGTTAGAATTTCTGGAGGAGTCTTAGCAAGGATAGCTGGAAGAACCACAGGAATAGTGCGTGAGGAACCCCAGCTGGAATTTCTAGAGGAATTGCACGAAGCGCTCCTGGAGGAATCCCATGGCAAATAACTGGAGGAATCCCTGGATAAAATCTTTGAAGGAAGACGATTCTCCGGAAGAACTTAGAATGTCCGAAATATTGCCATGCTTAATCCCAGCAAAAATTCCTGAAGAAATCCCACGAGAAATCCCTTGAAGATCTCCTGGTGGTATAACAGTAATTACTGAAGGATTCCTAGGGGAATTGCTGGTAAAACCACAGTTGCAATTGCTTGACGGATCCCAGCTGAAATCTCTGGATAAAATCTCTGAAGATGTTCCTGGAGAAATCACTGGAGATACTTCTGAGACAATCCATGGAATATTGCCTTAAATGATCCCACTAAGAGGTTTTTAAGAGTTTTTTTTAATTATAATCTTTTTTTATTTTTTATGAAAACGATTTTCCTCCGTAGGAGCAATTATTTTAAGGCGAAACCGGAAGCATTTCCTCATTTTTTGGTTTTTGATTTTTATTAAATAACGTTGCAATATTTTTAGATTCGATTTTCGTGCACATGTAGAGTATGGATATCTTCTGAATTTTTTACGCGGTAGAAAATGTTTTTCGTTTTTGCAGAAACCATTTTTGAACAAAATTTCACTAAAAAATGGTTTTTGCAAAAACGAAAAACATTTTCTACCGCGTAAAAAAATCAGAAGATACCCTGATCCATACTCCACATGTGCACGAAACCCGATTTTAAAAATATTGCTTCGTTATTTAATAAAAATCAAAAACCAAAAAAAATGAGGAAATGCTTCCAGTTTCGCCTTAAGTGGTTGCCCCTTACTACTAATTTCCAAACTTCGTCTAATTTTTGCGTTTTTTTGAACTTTTTTTACCAAAAGGCTATTTGCAGTTCAGTAGGAAAACATAAGCCTATCTTCATGCATAGAAAATTCATTGCCTGTATTTCCTAAGAAACCGCTTTTCTTTGGTCGCAGTATGAAGTTGTTAAGAAATGATTCAAATGATATTCTCTGTTCTACCAGTATTCACCAAGAAATATCTTGAGCGATTCCTGTTGAACACGAAATTGGGCTTAAGAATTTGTGGAAGAAATAAAATGGTTTGGGGACACCTAAAACTTGCTCCCCTTCCCATTTTTTGAAGATCATTTCCAATTTAGAAATTGAAAAATAAATAGAGAATGTTAGTAGACTGATTTTAAAATTAAATGTTCCTCTTGAACTCATGTTACTGGCTACAACTATGTGTATTTTTTTCCCTTTAAAAAAAGATTCCCAACATTTTATTCGTGAAGGAAAATTAGAATTTGTTGAGCTATGGCTTTCTAAAATTTTGTGTATACTTTTCTGGAAACTGCCCCTTATGACTATTATTCCGAACTCCGCCAATGTATTATATTATTTTTCTTATATAGTACATCGTCTCAAGATGCTTTTCGTGGAAAAAAGCCATTATTTACCTAAAATACCTAAATTACAGAAACATATTTAAAGACACCTTTCTCATCACTCCCCCCCCCCCACCCCCTTCACTATTTCCTTGCTACGACTATGCCTAATACTTTCAAGGTGGGTTCTGGTGTCTAACAAGGATAATAAATCTATAAATCTATCTATATATATAAAAATGAGTTTGAAGTTCCTTTGAGGCAACAAAACTCAAGAACGGACGGACCGATCAGCATGAGTCTTGCATGGTTTGATTCATATTTGTGGTGGCTGTGTTTATATGTACAAAAAGTTACGAAACTCAATTAGAAAAGTAAAAAAAATGATAAAGTACTGATTTTTCATGAGCTGAGAAGGAAATCAACACGATCGAAATGAAACCAATCTAGAGTGCGGTGCTATTTTGAGCTCAACAGTTGTCAAACCACCACAAAACGGCAGGACGAAGTTTGCGGGACAGCTAGTAAAGAATAATTTTTGATTTAATGGCTGAGAAATTAGTATGGAATATTGATTATTTGTAGTGATTTGAGAACTCAATTTCTCTGCCCCTTGTGAGCACATATCACTGGCTACGCCTATGTGTAATATTTTTCTCGATAATGCAAGTTTCTCAGCTTCTAGATGGCGCTATAAAATTGATTATTTGTTACTTTATGGTCAAGTTATGATTTTTTGAAATTTTTGGACAATTTTGGAAGAATTGCCCCTTATTACTGTTTTTCCTGACTCCGCCCATGATTTGCAATTTTTCTTGGAAGTACCCCACCTGAAGATTCTAACCGTGGAAGAAAATCATGATTTGCTTGAAAAACGGGGCCCCATTTGCCCTTATCCTTGCTACGACTATGTTCGATATTTTTTCTAGAAAGGGGAGTGTTGGTGGTTTCCAATGGTGTAAGAAAATTGTAATTATATGGAATATCAGCAGAGATATAAGCATTTAAAATAGTGTAACGCTGTTTTGAAGGAGGTGCCTCCCTTTGCAGAGCCCTTTTTATCGTTTTTCCTCGCTACGACTATGTATGAGAAATTATTATGAAAGCTGAGGCCCCAAGGTTTTCGGCAATATAAAAATTTTTACATTTAGGTATAAAACGAAGAAGATATGATTTTTCTAAAAATTAGTGTAACGGTGTTTTGTAGGCACCGTCTTCTGAGGCTATTTTTTTAGCACCGCCGCCTGAGAGTTAATCCTATTTTTTCTCCTTTAATTCTTATTCCAGGTACGGCGTCCGCTGCGTAAGCTCGGTGGTGCCCGATATGAAGCTGCCGGAATATCCCCTCGTCAATGAACCCGTTCTGACCTACAAAAAAGGATCCAAAGAGCGCAAAGAACTGGAGGCGGCCCTCAAAAAGACCGCCTCCGCCGTAGAAGATGTCCCCATCATCATCGGCAGCGAAGAGTTCCGCACCAACAATGTACGGCATCAGGTGATGCCGCACAACCACAGCCAGAAGATCGCCCAATTCTACTGGGCCGACAAGAAGCTCGTGGAAAAAGCCATCAAGACTGCCACCGAAACGCAGGTTAAGTGGGACCGGACACCGATCAGCGAGCGGGTCAAGATCTGGCAGAAGGCCGCCGACCTGATGGCCGGGCCGTACCGAGCGGAACTGAACGCCGCCACCATGCTCGGACAGGCCAAGACTGTGATCCAGGCGGAAATCGACTCAGCGGCTGAGTTGATTGATTTTATTAGGTAACAGAGGGCTCTTTCTTTGTTGAATTAAGCTAATCTTCATAATTTGATTTATTAGGATGAACACCGTGTATCTGAAGGAGGCCAGCAAATATCAACCGATCAGCGAAAACAGCAAAGTGACGAAGAACTCGTTACGATTCCGGGGCATCGATGGATTCATCGCCGCCGTCAGTCCGTTCAACTTTACCGCCATCGGTGGCAACCTAGCGTATACTCCTGCTTTGATGGTAAGTTATCGCAAATTCAGAGAAACCAAAAAGATGGCTTTTTCTACCCTTTGTTCCATTGTAGGGCAACGGAGTCCTGTGGAAGCCTTCGGACACGGCTCTCCTCTCGAACTACGTTATCTTTAAGATCATGCGTGAGGCCGGTGTCCCACCCGGTGTGGTCAACTTCATTCCAACCGATGGTCCCGTCTTTGGCGACACTATTACCGCGTCGCCCCACCTAGCCGGTATCAACTTCACCGGCTCCGTACCGTAAGTGTCCACTTGAAGATTCACGGCTTCCAATTGTATCTCATCAAATTGTTCAACTTCACAGAACCTTCAACCGGCTGTGGCGTCAGGTTGGCGAAAACATCAACATCTACAACAACTTCCCCCGACTGATTGGCGAGTGCGGTGGCAAGAACTACCACTTTGTGCATCCGTCGGCGGATGTTCAGTCGGTCGTCAACGGAACCATCCGATCGTCGTTCGAGTTCTGCGGACAAAAGTGTTCCGCATGCTCGCGCATGTACGTCCCCGAGTCGCTGTGGCCACAGGTTAAGGAAGGTCTGATTAAGACCCGCGACACGCTCAAGATCGGAGACGTAACGGACTTCTCCACCTTCACGTCGGCGGTCATCGACGACAAAGCATTTAGCCGTATCAAGTCGTACATCGATCACGCCAAGAGCTCGAAGAACCTGCAGATCCTGGCCGGTGGCAAGTGCGACGACAGCAAGGGATACTTCATCGAACCGACGATCGTGCAGTCGACCGACCCGAAGGACAAAATCATGACCGAGGAAATCTTCGGCCCGGTGCTGAGCATCTACGTGTACAAGGACAAGGATCTGGATCAAACGATGAAGCTGGTCGGCAACTCGACGAGGTTCGCCCTGACCGGTGCCGTGTTCTCCAAGGATGAGTAAGTGGGCGCTAGCATTGGTTACCTTCAGGGTTGATGCCATTCAAATTGTCTTCGATTTCAGAGGGTTCCTAAAGCGTGCATTGGAGGAGTTCAAGCTAACGGCTGGAAACTTCTATCTGAACGACAAGTCAACGGGATCCGTAGTTGGACAGCAGCCGTTTGGCGGTGGTCGAATGTCAGGTAAGTCATAGCCTTTGTTGAAGTAGAGAAAACAGGCGAAAAAGTCAAAAAGAGAAATTTACTCGCACATAACTCTAGTTCTCGGGTGTGAGGAATATCATCCTGAGGTATCCAAGAAATAAGGCGTAAGCTGTTTTACGATAGAGATGATTCACACCTTGTGCCGTCACGAATGAACTTCATAGTTTAAAGTAGGGTAGGACGGGGCAAGATGGCCACCCGGGGCAAGATGAGCACCCCTCCGTTTTACTACTTTTATGATGAATTTTGCCCAAACAACTTTATAATCCGTTAGAATAATGTTCATCCTGTTTGTAAACCTGATAAAAGGTACTTCATAATGAACGATTGAAAAAATATCGTCAAGTTAGTCAATAGCATCGATTTTTAGCATTTTCTTATAAGAAATCAGCAGAAAAAAATAAGGTTTTTATGTTAGAATCAAATTTTTACCATAATTCTGGTTATCAGCCAACATTACTAGCTTACTGCAAAGCATTTTAATTTACATTAGAATTTTTTTTCTAAAAACAAACATTAAAATTTATTCAATTTTAGTTATTTACCTATAGTGGGGCAAGATGAGCACCCATTACTCCCCATCAAGGGAATATAGAAAATATTTAGAAATTATTGTAATCCACTCAATAGTGCCGAACATAGGTTTCCGTGACCTCTGCAACTATTTGGTTGCGCAAATTCCTAAAAATAAGCTACTTAATAATCGTTTATTGTTTTTCGGGTCATTTTGTATGAAGTATTATGAAACCGCATTTTTTTTATAATCGAAAAAAATATGATAATTTTAGAACGTGATACCATAGCTATAAACAAGGTTCACTATATCAATCACTGTATGGCCAATTTATTGTTAAAATATTGGGATTTTAATGAAGTGCTCTTCTTGCCCCGTAGCATGTTCAAACTGACCATAAAACATCTTTTTTGTTTAGTCAAATAAATCATACTTATTGTGAATTTTGAACCCTCCCATGTTTATGGGTGATAGAAAACATGATATAGAAAGGAACTACTGAGAGGTACTTTGAAAATTTGTGTTAACTTTCAATAAACTCAACGTGATCCTTAGGGTGCTCATCTTGCCCCGCCCTACCCTAACGTTAACAAAAATGGCCACAGCTTCTTCTCATACTGCAGATGGCAAAGCTGACACCTAATAAATAGGTCGTGTTCGGTTTTCCACGAAAGATTAGTTAAGTTAAAATTCTGGGTATCTGACACTTATTCTTACAACCACGTGGTGCCCCTTTTCTTGTATAAACTGGTTGTCTACTGAACCTTATATAAATGTATTTTTTAGTATGGTCTATTAATTTTCTCCTTTTGGCCCTACTTCTCTCAGCCCCTACAGTGTTACAACTGTTGCGGGTTCAGGCATAGTAGGAAGGGGTACAACTCCAATACTCAATGTTGAGTTCATTTAGGCACCCACGCCACTGAAGGTATTGATTGTGTGCGTTCAAAACGCAAATACCTATCAAATGCGGGAACACCACATGCGGTAAGATTTTTCAACAAACAACCCGAAGTCAGCGGGAGTCAGCGTGATATAGAGTATGGTTGGTAAGTTGCCTTTGGAAACACTGTGTTACCGCGTTTGAAGCGCATTTGGCCATTGTTTGCATCTTGAACGCACACAGCAATAAATGTAGAGCAAAGGATTTCTGCTCTAACTGCCATGGCAATCATCCGCCTAGCGCCTACCAATCGTAAGTTCCGTATTTACGAGCAGGAAACTGAAGTTCTCAAGTTACAGTCTGGCCTTGGGCTCTCTTTCCGAGAGGCCAAAAAAGTCTGGAACAGCGATAAATACGAAAGATTGGGGAGCGGGCGGGGCTGCATGGTCTTACGGCGCAAGTCGTATAGACTATGTCTAAGCGTACAACCAGAGTAGACGCGCAAGGCGGCACCTAAGTCCAAAGAGGCGGACGTAGCCAAGCCTTCTAAGGCACCAGCCGTGGGCAGAAAACAGAAAGCCCATAAAATCACCAATAAAGTTGGCGCAGGGGTTGATCTACCTGATGGCAAGTGTAAGGAAACACTGCTTCTCCAGTAACATGTAAAAAAGAGATCTCCCATATGAATAGGAAATGCGGTTGAGCCTTAGAGACGATTGCTCGTATCGGAAGGACTGTAAGCAACCTTTTGGATAACTTGAGAAAGCTGGTGGAGCCACTCCTGAAACAGAAAGTGACCTGCCCCTTACGAGTCCTAAGCGGAAGCTCACCTATCTCTAAAGGTCCCCACCCCCAGTGGCAAGAGCTGCATCCGGCACCGATCCTTCCCATGGCCTTGGTACCGGATTGCGAAAATGATATCACCGAGAACAACCAATCAAACTACAGTCACTATAGGTCTATACAGTCTGGCGGATGGACCTATCGGAGCCAATTGAACATGTCATTTCGAGAGAGCTTGAATACGAAGGGAGTATTGTGTCCGTAAAGCTATTAAACTTATGTTCTGAAAACACAAAGTCTTTCGAAAGCTTGAACTTTTTCTAGTGTTGGCAGTATATACTCCTGTTGCCAGTTCTTAAGATTTTCTATTCGCCACTGTAGGTATATATAGTGACTATAATCGAAACCGGGCCGCCATCAAACCGGACGTCGCACAATCAAGTCGCGACGTGACCCAACTCGCGACATTTTCGAATCATGTGAAAAGTAGTGCGCATCCTTCCCGTTGTTGTCAGCAACACAGTGCACTAGATGCGAAACAGTTGCGACACTTGTGGTCCAAGAAAATGGCAATTTTTGATTGAATGGCTGTCTTGATTCCAACCGACAGACAATAAAACCCATGGCAAACA